>NC_141534.1:266065416-266222500 GCF_021556685.1 Rattus norvegicus | reverse complement strand
AGATCTTCTGCTGGTTATTGCTAACAAGGTTAAAGTTCCCATTTGCACATTGTCACATGGTTGAGCTATATTTTTGAACATATTGTGAGGTACAGCTGTACACATATAATCCCTGTGCAGGGGAGGTTAAAGCCAGAAAATCACAAGTTCAAGGCCAGGCTCAGACATACCCTGAGGATTTATTTCAAACAGCCAGAAACAAAAACAAAAGAAATACAGAAAAGGAAATCCAGTTGAGTCTAAGTGAAGGACATAGTCTCACACACTGAGTTAAATATCACAGCTAGGGTCAGTGAGAGGGCTCAGTACCTGTCACCAAGCTGGACAACCCGAGTCCAATCCTGGAACTTACATGGTAGAAGGAGACCCCCGCACACTGTCTTCTGGGCTCTACATGTGACATAACTCGCATGCACACAAAATAAACAAAACCCAAGTCAAGGTCTGTTAAAGGCACAGCTATCCTGGTCTAAGCTTACAATGATGCCGAAGTTTGTTCCCCAGTTCTCTGGTGTCCTGCGCTTGCAGCTTGCCCACAGACAGGTGGTTCTCTCTGTGCTTTGATAGAGCTTTCTGAGTTTCTCCACTCAGGTCTCTGTGAGCATTATTTTACTCACAGCCATGAACCCTACATACATGAACCATAGCCTTATTTGGATAACATGACCCAGAGGTTGCTGGAGATCTTGAAACTCCGTCTTCCTCTTGAACACCATGTAACACTTTTGGAAGTTCCAGGACCTCACCATATAACATCGTTACATGGTGACCTCCATGTAACAAGAACATTGTCTTCTATGTCCTGCCACTTTGTTTCATTTCTTTTTCTTGTCTTGCTGCTGGGAGCTCCTCCAGCATGACGCTAGAGGTGGCAGTGGGAAAGAGCCTCACCTCATTTCTGTCTTAGAATTGACAGTTCTAAGGTTTTCCTTAGAAGTAAGCTGGCTGCTGGTCACAGGATGTCACTGTCCTTTCAGATCATAACTAATAGTTCTAACTATAGCTAATAAACTCCTTTAAAGCAGAGCCTGAACCTCATACATTTCTTTTCATACCACAGCAAAAAACTCACTACAGGCTAAGAGTACACATTAAATGTTTGCTAATGGCAGCAGCTCTCTGCTCCCAAACCCCGTGGGAGAGAGACCTCACCGCCTGATCAGGTGGGCACTCCTGAGGCTGCAGAGCGGAGGAGACCACCAACACTGCCCACCCCTGCCCACATCCCTGGCCCAAGAGGCAACTGTATAAGGCCTCTGGGTTCCCGTAGGGGAGGGCCCAGGAGCGGCAGGACCCCTGCGCCTGAGACACCGCCGGAACCTGAAGGAAACAGACTGGATAAACAGTTCTCTGCACCCAAATCCCGTAGGAGGGAGAGCTAAACCTTCAGAGAGGCGGACACGCCTGGGAAACCAGAAGACTGCACTCTGTGCACATCCAGACACCAGAGGAAAACACCAAACGCCATCTGGAACCCTGGTGCACGGACGGAGGCTCCCGGAAAGAGCGGCGCAGATCTTCCCGGTTGCTGCCACAGCGGAGAGGACTTAGGCAGTACCCCACGAGCAAACTTGAGCCTTGGAACCACAGGTAGGACCAACATTTCCCCTGCAAGAAACCTGCCTGATGAACTCAAGACACAGGCCCACAGGAACAGCTGAAGACCTGTAGAGAGGAAAAACTACACGCCCGAAAGCAGAACACTCTGTCCCCATAACTGGCTGAAAGAAAACAGGAAAACAGGTCTACAGCACTCCTGACACACAGGCTTATAGGACAGTCTAGCCATGGTCAGAAATAGCAGAACAAAGTAACACTAGAGATAATCTGATGGCGAGAGGCAAGCGCAGGAACCCAAGCAACAGAAACCAAGACTACATGGCATCATCGGAGCCCAATTCTCCCACCAAAATAAACATGGAATATCCAAACACACCAGAAAAGCAAGATCTAGTTTCAAAATCTTATTTGATCATGATGCTGGAGGACTTCAAGAAAGACGTGGAGAACTCCCTTAGAGAACAAGTAGAAGCCTACAGAGAGGAATCGCAAAAATGCCTGAAAGAATTCCAGGAAAACATAAATAAACAAGTAGAAACCCATAGAGAGGAGACACAAAAATCCCTGAAAGAATTCCAGGAAAACACAATCAAACAGTTGAAGGAATTAAAAATGGAAATAGAAGCAATCAAGAAAGAACACATGGAAACAACCCTGGACATAGAAAATCAAAAGAAGAGACAAGGAGCTGTAGATACAAGCTTCACCAACAGAATACAAGAGATGGAAGAGAGAATCTCGGGAGCAGAAGATTCCATTGAAATCATTGACTCAACTGTCAAAGATAATGTAAAGCAGAAAAAGCTACTGGTCCAAAACATACAGGAAATCCAGGACTCAATGAGAAGATCAAACCTAAGGATAATAGGTATAGAAGAGAGTGAAGACTCCCAGCTCAAAGGACCAGTAAATATCTTCAACAAAATCATAGAAGAAAACTTCCCTAACCTAAAAAAAGAGATACCCATAGGCATACAAGAAGCCTACAGAACTCCAAATAGATTGGACCAGAAAAGAAACACCTCCCGTCACATAATAGTCAAAACACCAAACGCACAAAATAAGAAAGAATATCAAAAGCAGTAAGAGAAAAAGGTCAAGTAACCTATAAAGGCAGACCTATCAGAATCACACCAGACTTTTCGCCAGAAACTATGAAGGCCAGAAGATCCTGGACAGATGTCATACAGACCCTAAGAGAATACAAATGCCAGCCCAGGTTACTGTATCCTGCAAAACTCTCAATTAACATAGATGGAGAAACCAAGATATTCCATGACAAAACCAAATTTACACAATATCTTTCTACAAATCCAGCACTACAAAGGATAATAAAGGGTAAAGCCCAACATAAGGAGGCAAGCTATACCCTAGAAGAAGCAAGAAACTAATCATCTTGGCAACAAAACAAAGAGAAGAAAAGCACACAAACATAACCTCACATCCAAATATGAATATAACAGGAAGCAATAATCACTATTCCTTAATATCTCTCAACATCAATGGCCTCAACTCCCCAATAAAAAGACATAGATTAACAAACTGGATACGCAATGAGGACCCTGCATTCTGCTGCCTACAGGAAACACACCTCAGAGACAAAGACAGACACTACCTCAGAGTGAAAGGCTGGAAAACAACTTTCCAAGCAAATGGTCAGAAGAAGCAAACTGGAGTAGCCATTCTAATATCAAATAAAATCAATTTTCAATTAAAAGTCATCAAAAAAGATAAGGAAGGACACTTCATATTCATCAAAGGAAAAATCCACCAAGATGAACTCTCAATCCTCATCTTCGGTTGGTTTATATACAAGTGTGCAATTTCTAGGCTTGAAAGTAAAATGATGCTATCTGGTGCTGGATAGAGGAGCCTTATTTTTTATTATGGCAGCTTGCTATTTTTGTAACATGGTGATTTGGTTGAACACAATAAAGTACAGTAGTAACTGATCTCCCCTTCTTCCTGGATGAGTGAGGAGATGATTAAATGTTGATGTCAGCATCCTTGAGCATATTCAGATGAGCTTCTGCTTCTGTTGAAAAGGATGCTGTGTTTGATTGTGGTCCAAAGCTTTGAAGCACTACTTGGCATCTCCTTCCTTGGAGGTCTCACTGTTTAAACATAACAGATTTGATAGCTTGTTGGTAAGGTGAGGTCCAGCTTGTCTCCACTAGGTCATCTTCATGTGAATCCGGTGGTTATACGGTTTTGTTCTAGGGATATTTCATTTTTTTAATAACGGTTTTAGCTGACATTCATGGAGAGAATGAATCCTTAGAACTGTGCCACTAGTGAAAGGAAATCCTGTCTAGAGTATGTTTCTTTACAAAGCTGTGTCACACCATCCTTTGGGCCCTCTGCTGGAAAAGTAGAATCAAGTCTCAAATAATGCCTTTTAAATTGTATCCTCTAGTATTATAGATGTAGGACAGTACTGTATCATACCTCTGTGGATGTAAAATAGCTTGTACCTGCTTTATGATACGTAGTAGTGACCGTGCTTTATCAGAGCTGTTTTTAATGATGTTGCTCAGAATGTTTTCTTTCCAGATGATGATTGAGAAGCTAATTTAAAAAAAAAATGGTGCCAGGTACCACAAGAGTAACAGAACTGTGCTGTTTTCTCGGGTTTTGTTTTTTTACTTTTTTTTTTTTTAATGGAGTGTGCTGGATGTCTCTACAGTTTTGTTCAGATGACTGCAGAACCTGGAAAAGCTGTTGCTGCTGTTGATGCATAACACACTGCTATTATTGGTCTTTTTATATAAATATAAATATATATATACAGATATATAATTTGAATTTTTTGAAACTTTACCTGTGCTGTCAACTTTGGAAAAAAGTATCCCCGTTTACTGTGTTGAGTTGGCACTGTACAGAAATTAACAGCCATATTGGTCTAGAAATGTTGAACTTAAGTTTTTTTCCATTTGTACAGGGGTAACACACTGTATTAAATATGTAAGGTCTTATCTACATGGGTTTGATTACAAAAACTAATAAAGTATTCTCTAAATTTAAAAAAAATATTTTAAAGTTCCCATATATTAATCCATTTCCATTTTATATTGATTTTCCATTTGATTATATTGTGGTCTGAGAATATGTGATAGGATTTTTCTTTATTTTTTTATGTTCTTGAGATAAATGATCAGTCCTAGAAAACATTCCATGTTCTGAGGGAAAGAATGTCCTCTTGCTGTTTGATGAAATATTTTGTTGTTAATTGAAGTGTTTCTTGATTTTCCCATCTGGGTGATCTCTACTTTAAGAAAAGTGGAGTGTTTGATCTTTGTTAAGGTCTGTCTTTTAGATATAATATTTGGCTTATATATTTGTGTTCTGTATATACACATAAAACTAAATAAAATCGTTAAAAAAAAATGTTTGCTAATGTATGTCTAAAAGTTAGGATGTCCTGTTGGTTACACTTGGCTGCACTACAGCAAAGGTTTCCCAGGGCTTTTCTGACTCTAGAAATCACAGTAGATGCTAGGGAAGGTTTGGGCGGGTGATTGTACAATGAATGGTGTGTGTGTGTGTGTGTGTGTGTGTGTGTGTGTGTATGTGTGTGTGTGTGTATTTATGTGTGTGTGTATTTATGTGTGTATGTATGTGTGTATGTATGTATGTATGTGTGTATGTGTATGTATGTATGTGTGTATGTGTATGTGTGTGTGTGTGCACACACATGCATATGCACACTTAACTTTGGAGCAAGAATAGTTCATTTTGCCAGGTCCTGGCATTTCATGGGGTAGAGGACAGAGGATTTTGGTTTTTAAAAAGCCAATTTTCTCAGGGACTTGGGATTTGACCACCCCCTGGAAACAGTTGGCTCTCCCTCATCCTCCTTGTTTATCTTGTATGAACAAGAGCTAATTGAAGGATTGGCTGGCCCCTCACATGGGTCACTGACTTCTCAGATACAAGAAGCTGCTCGTTTATACAGATCAGCGGCTTCAGATAAAGGAGGTAGCTGCTCACACAGCCATCTGGACTAATGCCACCCACCTCTGGCTTCTCAGGGAGAATGCAAGTCCTGGGAAGGCAGCCAACACAATCCCCCTGAGGCTGTGCACACAAAACCAGCAGGAATTCCATTCAGTCCCGATGAGGAGAGAAAGCAATGTCCTAGCCTTGTTCCCTGCTCAGGCTGAAGGCTTCCTCCCCCAGCCCCTGCTCCCTGTGTTCAATATACTGGCTGAGGTGGGAAAATGTAAGTGGCTAACTCTTGGTTAACACACAGGTAAGATGACTGCAGCCACGTCTAAGACACTGACACCCCCAACTCTGTTGAACTTGTCTGAACAAAGAGTTGGGAAGACAAAAACCAGGACTCGTCTGCTGTAAAACAAGGAACAGGAAGCAGTCGCCCACCAGCAAGAAAGCACACAGGGCTCAATGGGGAGCTGGAGCATCTGGCCCAGAGGAACAGAAATCAGAGGACCTAGGCTCGAACCTTAGCCCTTACATCACTTGCTTTGTCTTCATGGGCAACCCTTCGACCTCTAAGTACCTCATTTACATAGAGCTAAAAAAAACCCTGCGTGGTTATTTGTTTACGTGTGTGTGTGTGTGTGTGTGTGTGTGTGTGTGTGTGTGTGTGTGTGTGATTGGTAATTGGGACGTGTGCACATGCCACAGTGCATTTGTAGAAGGCAGAGGACAGCCTTTAAGTGTCAGTCATCGACTTTCCACCTCTTTGAGATGGGAGAATTTTCTCTTCTGACGTCCTATAACACCAGAGAGGCATGCTGTAATTACACTCAGCCCTACTGAGACCCGCCTTCAACAAGACTTACAAGGATTTCAACTTATGTCATCAGGTTATTGAGGCAAACTCATTTACCCACTGAGCCATCTTGTAGACTGAACAGTTGGTTTTCAGCACAGGGATGTGTGAGGAGATGGGACACCGTGTTAGCTGGGCTCTTCTGAGAAGACAACGTATGTGGCCTTAAGTGTTTTCCTTTGTTGTCCATTAAAAATCCTTTTATCACTACTTTCTTGGCACACAGCCAGCCCCACACAGGATGAAGCACTATTCCCACTGCAAACGCCTGTGTTTCTGCATCACCCTCCTGAACAGCTCCTAATATCCACCCATAACCCCAGGCCCTAACTAAGTTCCAGGAAGCCACCAGAGTGCCTCCCAAAGGGTGTACTCCAGCACATCCACACTACACCTTCAGGGGCTCCTCCTCACCACGCCCAGAGTTTTCAGAAAGAAATTCATCTTACCGGCATCTATCCTCCCTCACCTCTGCCGGCCTTTCCAGTCAGCCGCTCTGTCCACCTGCATACAGACATACCACATAGCTTTCTGGCTCTGAACTGTATTGAATGCCACTGTCTAATACCAGAATTAGTGGGATTCACACCTCCCTCCCCCAGTGCTGTGAGGCCTTTGAGCCTTGACCTCTTTCAGCCCTGCCTCACGATGCCTTTTGTGTAGTAATGCTTCAAGACTATGAAACAGGGACCAGAACCAAACAACACGGCTCGACTTCAAAACCATCATGCACAGTGGTAGGAGCTGTCCACAAAATACCATCTACTGGGCTACTCCATTTATACCAACTATCCAGGGGAGCTAAATCCATGGAGACAGAAAGCAGACCCATGGTTACCACAGGCTGAAGAAGAAGAAGTTGTTTAATGAGTGGAGGGTCTCCTTAGAGAAGGGTGAAAGGAAGATTCCAAAACCAAACGGTGGTCGGACTTATAGCATGTAATTCGTTGTCTGTTTAATGTTATGGGTGTTTTACCATCAAGAGGGAAAGTCGCAAAACACAGGCAGAGAAGGGGTAAACAAATGGTTCAGGTGTGCAGAACTAGTGTGGGCAATCATAAACGCCCGGCTTTTCAGTGAAATTCTAGGGTCCGCACAGAGTTCTCCTCCAGCTCTACATCCACACCAAGACTAGCGCGTCCTTCCTGGTGCTACCTCTGAGCAATCTGGACTTTGGTAACCTTCCTTTTGAAAGATGCTCTTGGCATACATCTTGCCACAGAAGTCTTGCTGCCCGTGGTCACTCTCTGGCTGCTGGGTGCCTGCTGGTTTAGGCACCACAGCCGGCTAAGCCATCAGAGCCTTCCCCCAGGCAATACTGACCCGTCTGACGCAAGAGTCCTGCCAAGCACATTAGAGGCTGTTCATATTTTTCAGCTTTCACTTGCACTGTTGCTGAGAACTTCTCACACTCTGTTGGCCTTGGTTGGCAAAACATAGCAGAGTCTCCTGTTGGTGGATCAATCTCAGGAAATGCCTTCTGACCTCAGAACAACTAATCCCCTGCTCCCCATTGTGTGCTCTCGGAGCGAAAACAAAGTTAGCTCCACTCTCTCCAACACTCACAAGGGAAAGTTTCATTTCTCCGCCTCGGACGCTGCCCTCCATTGAAAATGTTCAGAGTGGTGTTTTAGTAGGTCAGGTCAGAAAATGTGAGCACGCGAGATTACAGCTTAGACGGTTTAAATGCGTAAAGATAAATAAAATGAGTGTTGCTTCACATGCAAAAGTTGCTTTTCTTGGTGTATTTAAGGACCAACAAGAGAAACACAGCCCTGTACAGAGAAGAAGAGAGGGGCCATCAGCCGGGTGTTGAGGGAGGTAAACATGACAAGAGCACGCTTTACACACGTGTGAAAATACAATGAACCCTATTATTTAGAACAATTACACACACTAATGAGGTTTTGGTTAAAGGTAAAAATAACATCCTTCCATCTACCCTTCCACCCGTCACTTTGTCGAGGCCTCTGGCGAGCGAACCCCTGATCCCTGACCTTTGGCTCCCAGGAGTGGGTTGTCCTATCAACAGATGGGAATAAAAATGCTTCCCCATGAAGCCTCCCACGATGCAAGTGTTCCCCTAAGGGCAGAGGACTGACTGTTGGAACAGAAAGAACTCTGTGTCCAGGAGGAAGTGAGTTCCCCATGCGCCTGTTCACCCTCGGTACTAATTCTACACCAGGGTGGGCCAGGGGAAAGCAGGCGTGGGCATCTGCAGCAGCCTGAGAAGCCAGGGCCGGTGACAGACTACAGGGAAAAGGGTGCTTTGTGTGAGTTATTTTTTTCTTCTTCTCAACTGATATTCAACTCTCTTCTCCCTGGTGATGCGCAGCCAATTGGAGGTTTTCAAGAAGTCTCGCCTTCTATTCAAAAATAAATACGGATGCTCAAGGACTTTCCAGAATAGTACCAAGGGGACTTCTCCTAACATTCAGCCTCCTGTGGGCTCTCACACAGAGTGTCCTCTGCCTCCCATGGCATTACCTTCTGTGGCTTTTAGTTACCTCTGACCAACTTTTGTGTTAGTTTTTATTTGTTTCGGGGTGATTATATACCCTAACTAGAAGTTTATTTCTCTCACAGTTCACAAGACAGCCTCTTGAGTGAACGGAAGGCAGCGGGAGCTTGAAGCAGCCAGCCATGTTGTACCCACAGCCAAGAAACCAAGAGATGAATGTACGCTGGTGGTCGGGCGACTTATCTTATGTAGTCCAAGATCTCACTTCCAAAGAATGGCTCCACCCACACCTAGAATGGTTTTTCCTTCATCAGTTAACAGGATCAGAAAAATTCCCCGCAGCCAAGCCTAAGAGGTCCAACTCCTAGGTGATTCTGGATTCCTCTAAAATAGTGAATGCTAACCCTCAGAACTCTGCTGTGAAAGCATCAAGTGGGAAATTCCAGGAGGAGACAATTTATACGTTTTGAATCGTGCATTTCTGAGTGGCATGATGCACTGCCCCACTATCCTACTGTGTCCTGTGCCAGCGTGAACTGTCCTTTATCCAGCATATCCACATGGTACAGACTTCCTGCCTCAGGTACCTAGTAGCCTTGACTGTCAGATGAACTACTGGGCTACCACTGTATGCCTGTTTTACTTAGTACTGTCCCAAGACCCAAGACTAATGAAGATGGCAATTTCAGTATTTTATTTTATAACTGTTTCATGTTGTTTCTACTTGTTGCCAATCTCTTATGTTTCAAGTAAAACTTTAATGTAAGTATGTATACATGTCCGTGAGTATGTGTGTATAGGAAAATATACACGATGAGAGCACAGAATTAGCGCTAGGCATCCATGGGGCCTCAGAGTGCAAACTTCTAAATCAGAGGGAATTTCTGTAGTCAGATCAGTGAAACTAAGGCATTGTCATGGACAAAATACAACGGACTAAATAAACTATAGGCCTTAATAATGGGGGTATTTTCACTTTGTGCACACACTACTGTTTTTAAGGCTTGCACGGGTCATAAATAAAGCATGGTGTAGAGTTATTTATACCACTGTAATAAAATCGATAGCTACGATTTCAATGTTCAGGCCATGAGTGAGCCAACAGTGCCTGCTTTATTACAGGGAATCTTTGTTCCCATCCCAGTGGGATATTGGCAGCAAATTCACATGACCCTATCTCTCTATCTCTGTGTGTCTGTGTGTCTGTCTGTCTGTCTGTCTGTCTGTCTCTCACTGTATCTCTGTCTCTGTGTCTCTCCCTCCCTTTTCCCCTCCCCCTCCCCCTCTCTCCCTCTGTGTCCTTAAGGCACCATTACTGTTTTTTTTTTAACTCATATCTTATTTTATGTGCCCACATGTTTGTCTAGTCAGGAAGAGGGTATCAGAACCCTGGGACTGGAGTTATGGATGGTTTTGAGTGTCATGTGGGTGCTGGGAACCGAACCTGGGCCCTCAACAAGAGCAGCAAATGTTCTTAACCCTGAACCATCTCTCTAAACCCATCTTTCTTTTATTTTGTTTGTTGTTTTACAGAACATTTATTCCTTTTTCAAATGTCATGGTAAATATAGGTGGGAAAGAGTGGCTTTAGCAAGTTAGAAGAAAAAGTAAGAATCTGGGGTTTGGCCATTATGTTATTTACAATGATGGGGGAGAAACATAGTTATTTCACATCACAGGCCTCCCTGCCCTCCCCCACCCCCCAGGCCTAATATTTGCTTCCCAAGTTAAAAAAGAGACATGTTTGACTTATAAGCTGGAGGTCTGAGCTTGAGTGCGACATGTGTCCCCTCTCCAGCCCAGGAGCCACCAGGCACAACAGGAGAGAGCTTTAGGGATAAGCTGGGCACTCACTGTTTGGGAGTGCAACCTCCCCTTAGGTTCTGGCTCAGGGGTTCAGGGTGCAAGATAAACAAAACCAACTCAAAATGAGTTTGGAGGTGAACCAGCAGGAAGGAGGAGGGGCTGGATTTCATCACTAATTTAGAGGAGCCCAAAGGGGCCATCTTCAGTTGGCCTTAAGAGGAAGACCAGATGGCTTGGGAGAATCACCAAGAGGGAGGAGAGAGACAGTGTATCCAGAAAGGGAGAGGGCAGCCAGGTAGTGACCCAGGACTTACACAGTTTTCAGGGTGTTACAGGGTGGAATTTGGTACTGTTCTTGAACAATGCAAGGCATACTGAACAATGCCACTACCTGGTGGTCAAATCGAAAATTAAGTAAAGCAGAAACGGCTCTCCATTTGGCTGCCAGGAGCTGAGTCACCGGTTAAATCTACTCTGAGGCAGGAGGTGATACTTAACTCACCTGTACTCAATGCTGCACTAAAGAACGTTTGTAAGGAGAGTAATGGCTGCCTGGTGGATTAAATATAACTATAAATGCTTCGAAGCTTTTCCCGTAAAGAGGGAAAACTACAATTCCCTGGCGTTGATCTGGACCTGCCTCCCAGTTGGGTTTTGAAAAGGAAGCCACAGAAGTAAAGCTAACATCCACACTTTCAGCTCAGGAAGCCTTGGATCTTCCCTCTGCTTTATACAATGCTGACTTGGAATGAGCCCAGGCTAGCCTCCAAGAGTAAATGGTAAGAGAGGAGGAGGCCCCTTTGGTTTCAGCTGCTTCTGAGACTGTAGACATTTACCAACGTCAGCAGGGCCCGCGCCCTAACTGCTCCCCAAGGTGGCAGTAGTGAGCCTATCCAAGACCATGTGAGACCTACTCAAGCTGTAACCCATGGGATCATGGGAAATAATACATCGTTTTAAACCACCGAGTTGCGGGATAACTCAGAACGCAGCAGCTGATACACGCCTTCCAATTTAAGATGAAAATCCTGAGTGCTGGATGACACGCTTTAGGCTGGTTATCACTATTGTATACTGGGGTGTAAGGCAAAGCATAAGTGGTTTTACCCCATGGCAACTCTTTGCTGGCACGGCCTTGGTGAGAGCAGAATGATCTGGTTCCTGCCCCTGGGACAGGACCAGCAGGCGTGGGCCTCTTCGAGTGTCGATGGCTGCTGTGGGTGTAAGGCTTGTTTGTGTGATAATGTACACATTTTACATCCCCCCCCTTCAAGGAATGTCCTCCCTGTTAACGTTAATGACTCCGTGATAATCAGAGACAGCATGAATCCGGGAGGCAAGGGTGTGGCTAATATCACAGCAAAATAGTGAATGCTGGCACCTTCAGGACAGCTCTTAAGGCTGTGGGAAAGAGCTCTAAATACATGGGTTCAAAATTATATAATTTCTCAACTACGCGATATATAAGGATACAATATGAATTATGCAGGGCTTCACGGATCTAAAGGAACAAAAGCAGCTGCTCTGTGAGATAACTCATCAGGAAGATATAAAACCCCAGCAGATACAAATGCAAGCAGATTCCAGAGTTCAAGGTCAGCCTGGGACTGAGCTAGTTTAGGTCCATGTGTGGTAGAAATAGTAATTTCAGGATGGGTTCCCACGCAGCTAGCTTATTGTCTTTGCTTAACAGAGGCAGGATGTAGGTTGATGTCATTATGCAGGTGAAGGCAGACAAGTTAGGGTGAAGCCATGATTGGACAGGAAAAAAATAAGGCGAGGACAAAGCTTTTGTAAGGTGGGAGAGAAGAAGAAAAGTAGAATCACGATGGAGATGGGGAAGGATGACCCAGATCTGGGTGGTCTTGAATTGCCAGGAGAGTTGGGATGGATTTCTGTAGGCAAGCTTCTTATCTAGGTGGGCGATTTATATCCTTATCAATTGGTTGTGAGTTTATTGTGTGGCTGTATTGGATGGAGAATTTAACATATGAATCTGATTGTTGGGTTATGGTTTGTTGAGTCTTGATTTTACTAGGTAGTTGGGAGTTTATACTTTAACTACCAGGGGGAGGTTGTTGAGAGTGTGGGCAGAGTCCGTGGCAGGGAGCTGCGTTAGGCCAGCCACTGCTGGACTTCTAGTGCCCTGATTTTACCGGGTGGCTGGAACCAGAGAGCTCACCTCTAGCAGAGGCGCGGGGAGAGATACTAATCTAAGATGAATCAGTGCTAGTTCCCATGGCCTCTTGGAGCTGGAACCAGCAACCTCCAAGGTACACTTGGGAACTGGTTCTGCTGTTTTGAGGGTTGTTTTTTTTTTTTTTTTGTTTTGTTTTGTTTTGGTTTGGTTTGGTTTGGTTTGGTTTTTGGTTTTTGTTTTTTTACCACAACAGCAGGCAGATCTATGAATTCTTTTGCAACGTTAAAAGAAAATGTGTACTTGCTGTCTTCTAAGAATTGAGGGTCAGGGGTCATGGGATGCTGATTCATAGGATAATGTAAAGGAAAACTTAAGTAAATGACTAGATCAATATGTAAAATAAAGGACCATAAGAGATGATCTATCCAGAGAATTTTTAGCAAGAGAGAAATGCTTGGAGAACCGTCTCCAGCAGAACATAGAGAGAGAGCTGACTGGAAGTCTCCAGAGAAAGCAGATCAGAGAGAGAGAAAAAAAAAAGCAGAATAAGAAAAAGCAGGCTAGAAAACTATGCCCAGTAGAGCCTTCCAGCTTCAACCCAAGGTTTGACTTCGAGTGGTTTGTTTCGCTGCTCCCAGACAGCCCTCTCCAAGCCTTGGCAACTCCTGGCTACTGGGTAAACATTGACAGCAGTAAGCTCTGACTTTGCTATTCAGATGAGTTAGGTTATCGACCCCACAACCATCTGTCAAACACTGAGCATGTTGACAGCCGGTAGAGTAGGCACACTGAAGATTTGACATTGAACTGGTTGTGATGACCCTCGGGAAGGTCCTGGCTGTTGAAGGAACCAGAGGCACATGCATCCTAACAACAAAGTGGGTAAGAGTTAGAATACAGAAGTGACTACCCCGGGGAAATGGTGGTTGGGGGTACATTAGCCAGGATCCAGTGGAGGGGAGAGAACTTTCTTAATGCAGGAGAAATTTACTCCAGGCAATGTGTTACACAAGTGAGGAAGCAAACGGACAAGGGCCCTACATCGTGCTTAGTCACTGCCAGAGATGCACCACAGGGAGGGGGAAACACCCCTTGTCTCAACCCAGTCACCTCCTAGGGTCTATCTCTGGCTAAACCCAGCAGCAGCCTTGGACAAGCAGCCTATAGGAAAGACTCCAGGGGATGAGGAGAACTTGTAGGTGACCATATTCCATTCACAACCCTCCTCATCCCCACCCCTAAGGGCAGACGGATCCTTCATCCTGGGGCGATTCTAGCTGGCTGTGGCTCTCAAGGATCATCTCAGCACAGACAGCAGGACTCCTTCTGCATCCTGCCCACGGAGCAGCATCTCAACAAACATCTGACTGTGTTGGGGCAACAGAGCATCTGCCTGCGGAGGCCAAGATCTCAGGCAGAGGTGAAACTACAGACTGCAAGTGCTGGGCTAAGGCCGGGCCCTGCATTCCATGACAAGCAGGGAAGGGAACGGGAGAGCCTCACTCATGCTGACACTCAACTGATGCAGGATGATTGACAGGACCCGCTAGGGTTTCAGCTTCACCTCTTGGCTTTGCCACTTGCTGTCCACAACAATGTCCTTTGTTTCCCCACACAAAAAGTGGGGGGAAAGGTAATGACCTCTCATTTACAAGATTGTTGTGAGGATCAAGTGATAATCGCTCCTTGAGCTCCTGCTGGATATAGGGCAGTGGTTGCCAATGTGTGGCTTCTGGACTAGCACCACTAATACCACCTAGATTGGTTAAAGCTGAAACCTCTGGGCTCAGCTCCAAAGTTAGCAAGTCAGCGAGCCCAGCTACCTCACTCTGAGCGGCACTCTAAGGCTTCAGGTGCCAGCTGAGCTGACGTTGAGAGTCACTGGTCTAGACAGACCACACCTTCAACAGACAGTTTCTGCTACCCCTGTTTTTACAGAGTCAGGAAACAGAGCTGGAAAAGAAAATGTTTCACAATCACCAATGTGGCTAAAGCCGCTGGAGATGAACCGGAATCTCAGGACTCCCAAAGCTTTATATTTTAGCAACAATGGTTAAGTGGTTCCAGATATTTCTGTGACACGGATGGCTGAGACTGGTCTCACTGACTAGAGAACATGCTGTCCAGACCCCAGCTGACCTAGACCTGCTTGGGACTGTCAATAATTCTGCTTGCTCAAGACGAGACGCCTTCCTCCCGAGAACTACAAGAATAACTCAAATGGAGTGAGGAGAAAAGAGAGGGTTGTTTTCTAGAAAGGGGTAAAAGAAAGAAGGAAAGAAAGGAAGGAAGGAAGGAAGGAAGGAAGGAAGAAAGAAGGAAAGGAAGGAAGGAAGAAAGAAAGGAAGGAAGAAAGGAAGAAAGGGAGAAAGAAAGAAAGAAAGAAAGAAAGAAAGAAAGAAAGAAAGAAAGAAAGAAAGAGAAAGAAAGGAACATCCAAGCTTGATCACACCAAAAGTGAAAAACTGAGAAGAAATCTGCCCACCCAGAGATTTTTGGGATAATAAAGCTGAGACAAGAGGAGATGACAGCTAAAAATTAGGCTAAGGGGCTCAAAGTAAACATAGAAAGTAACAGAAATGTTACAGATTCAGGAAAGTAACAAAAAAGGAAGTCAGGGAGGTGAGTCTGTGCTGGGTATTAGAGTCCGCGGGAGGCAGGGAGGTGAGTCTGTCTCGGGTGTTAGAGTCCGCGGGAGGCAGGGAGGTGAGTCTGTGCTGGGGTGTTAGAGTCCGCGGGAGGCAGGGAGGTGAGTCTGTCTCGGGTGTTAGAGTCTGCCCTTTCCTGATGATGGTGGGGTAGGGTTGTCAAATAGAAGCTATGAGCACCAGTGCTCAGACGGCTTAGTAGCCACTAGGTGGGGGTGTTTTGCTAAACTGGGTGGGAGCACTTTCTGGAGACAGAACCAGAAGACAGGCTCCCAGCAATGGAGTTGGTCACGGTAGGGATTGTGGGGAAGGATGAGTCTGGAGAAGACAGAAAAATCCTTTCTAGCCTCGACCCTGGCCTGACAAACCAGGGTCATCTCCGCTTCTGCACACAGAGCCTGGGAGTTGGTTTCTTTTTTCTCAACGTTACCGAAGCCACCATACCCAGGTGAAGTAGAAAATACTCAGGAGAATTATTAAAACAGAGTCACTCCAGGTGACCGTGTGGCTCAGCTGACAGACAGCTTTCTCAGCCTGGGGTGCCTTAAGCCTGGGTTTGCTCTGCATAAACCTGGGTGTGATGGCACAGTAGAGAGGGGCACGTGGGATAGTCCCCAGTTCAAGGTCACCCACTTCCCAGTCACATATGACCAGCCTGGGCTAGACACCCTGCCTCAGAAAAATAATAAAAGGAGCTCAGAGGTAAGTCAGCTGGGGAAGTGGTGGCCTCAGAAGCAGGACCAGAGAGAACTCTGTGAGAAACACATGGTGCACAGTAGTCATCCCAGTCCTGATGGTTGAGGAAAACAGATGCCTGGGCCTCACTAGGCAGCCAGGCCAGCTTCTTCCATGAGCTCCAGGCCAGTGAGAGGTCCTGCTGTCAAAATAAATAAGCAAGCTAGACTGTGCCTAAAAATGTGCTCATGCATTCTTGTTTCTTTCTCTCTCTCTCTCTCTCTCTCTCTCTCTCTCTCTCTCTCTCTGACACACACACACACTCATCCACACACAAACACAAACACACAAACACACGCTCTCACACACACACTCATACACACATTCGCACACATTCACACACACTCACACATACATACTCACACATACACATTCTCACACATACACACACTCACATACATACTCTCACACACACACTCTCACATACATACTCTCACACTCACACACTCACACACTCAAACACAAATACTCACACGCACTCACACACACACTCACACATTCACACACTCACACACAAATGCTCACACACTCACACTCACTCACACTCACACATTCACACACACTCACACACAAACACTCATACACTCACACTCACACACTCACACTCACACTCACACACCCTCCAGAACAATAATAATAAGCATAAAGCACAGAAGCACCTGTGGCTAAGCACAAAGAAACTACAAAAGCAAGCCTGCTGCTAGGCCACGTCCGTCCTCAAGAGCAGGGGCCAGATGCCCACATTGCTAAGGTTCCAGAAACTTCAAAACCATCCAGGTTCTCTGTCTTCTCTTAGAGCAAGACTAGGTCTGCATGCGGGTGACCTGGCCTTCAGTCCCAGCAGCTGAGCTTAGCTTAGGATGAAACTCCCAGCCCCTGATCAGTGGTGGATGATGCAGAAGAGTTCCCATCTGAGGGTGTGGGGTGGGGAAGTCGGAAGGAAGCCAGCGGGTAGACCCCACTGGCTATGGCCAGGACACCAAAACAGAAAACGATTCTAGAGGTCCTCCAAGACCGTCTAATCTACAAGAAGACTGGAGCAGACCTTGGTGAGTACTCATGCAGTGAACAGAGATGGAAGTGAGGGAGAGAGAGGAATCCATGGGGACTCGGGAGTCTCTGGTTTCTGGTTGTAGTGGATGAGGAACAAAGAGAGCTTCCAGGAACACAGCAAGCCCAAAGGAAGACATGTACAAACCTTGGTGGCGGGAGACTCAACAGAGAACCAACAGCAGACCTCAGGATCCCCACTCAGGGGACCAGCAGAGACAGAGACCTGCATTTCCGACTCATCCGTGCTATCTCTGTGAGCAGCCTCTTCTCTCACCCTGTCCACACCGACATGTCTTGAAGCCTAGTGTTACCTAGATCCTGGGTGCTCTGCCCTGGAAGAAATAGTAGAGAACCCTGATACAATCTGGCATCAAAGTTAAGAGGAAAGAATGTGCTGACGGGGGCAGGGGATGGCTGGAAATACAGAGCCAGCTAGAGCTGTGCTGGGAGGTGCTGGAGAGACTCATCTTGAATGGACAGAGAGGCCCAGGACGCCGACAGAATTAACACAGAATTAACAAGTCACCTGCAGACATTAAGCAAGTAACAGAGCTGGATTTTGGGTAACAGCAGCTACCCCGGACAGAAGCATCCAACAGTGGGGAACTCTAGTGGTTATTTCTTTCAAGCGGCATTTGACAGACTTCTGCAACCTTCCTCCGCATCACAGGAGTTAGCTTGGCTGACCATGCACCTGCTGAACTATGTCCCTTTCCAGTGAAAATATTCACACGTTTTCACAAAAAAAAAAAAAAAAAAAAAAAAAAATGGAGGCGTTCTCTTTCCGGCCACACTCCTGAGCAAGGCGAAGAGGGAAGGGAAGGAAGGCCACCTTCTCCAGACCTAGGAGAGTCTTCTCCAAACCTACTAAAGACCAAGGAGGCTACAATCCTGCTGATCCCATCCAGGCAAGCTCAGAGGTAGACAGGGGGACAGGACCGAGGCTCAGTTCTTGGGCTGATCCACAACTCAGTTCCCTCACCAGGCTCTCACTAGCTCTCTCCTCAGCTGAATCAAGGCCAGACTTCTCTTCCCAGGTTTCAGTTTACCCATGAGACCCTCGGACCATAGCCAGTGCTAACCTAGAGACCTAGTTCTACCCAGCCAAGGTTTGGGTAATACGAAAATATCCCACCTAAGGAAAAACAACAAACAGAGCTCAGTTTTCTCATAACCACACAAGCCTTGAAGCCTATATTCCACCATCACACTCTAATCTTCCAAGGTCAACATGACTCTACCCAAGTCAGAGCCCAAGGACACCAGACACAACCCAAACAACAAACTTTTTACAACTTAAACAGCCCTCTTCCCAGACCTCTGGAGTGAGCCCAAACTAGACCTCACTCCTTGGCCCTGGCCTTGCCTATGAACCAACTTCAGCTGGGCAGCCATCCCGAAACACCAAGGTACCTCAGCGTCCAAAGACACGGAAAAGAGAGGACTGCGGGTGAAGCTGGCTAGTCCCCACCATGGAAGCAGACCCCGGCCGGCAGGTCGCTGGGTACAGTTTTCTATTTGTGGGACACTCCAAACACACCAGGACATGTGGGAACTTCAGACATGGCAGTTGTAGTGGCCATCCTTGGATCAGGTCATGGTCTGAGCTACTTGATCTCAGTCAGTCCCATGGGGGGTTATAAAACCCTATTTCCAAATCTGAGTTTGCAGATGAACCAATTTAAACTTATCCCCGTCTAGCTGACAAATGGACTCGACTCAGACTATGGTTATTTTATTTGGCTCTGATAATTAGAAGACGGTTACCCCAAATCTACTTTTCTAAGAGCTGATCTGGCTACACCTGGCTACTTCCCCAGCGGTGTACCCCAAACACTTACTGTTTTACCTGTCCATGTGCCCCTAGTCCATCTCCTCTCATAGCGCCTTCCTTCTCTTTCCAGAGTCCTCCTCCTCCTCTTTCCCCTGCCCCCCCTCTCCCTCTCCCCCTCCTTCTCCCCGCCCCGCCTTTTGTAAGCCCCAACCAGTAATTCCAAACCCACCTACCTAGCCACTTTTCCTTAACCAATAGTTTTAAAATAAGGAACAAGGTTTGCAACAACAGAAGCTGGTAAACGTGAGAATTCACTCTCAGGCCCACACCTTCACCTTCCGGTACAGATTTTAGCATTACAACACACAGCAACAGGACAAACCTCGACAGACATTATCTCGTTTTTTCAAGATTTATTTATTTAATGTATATGAGTACATTGTCGATGTCTTCAGACACACCAGAAGAGGGCATCGGATCCCATTACAGATGGTTGTGAGCCACCATGTGGTTGCTGGGAATTGAACTCAGGACCTCTGGAAGAGCAGTCCGTGCTCTTAACCACTGAGCCATCTCTCCAACCCAACAAACAATATTTAAAGTTACATCACCAGGAAGGGTGGGAGGGACTGGGACAGGCCATTCAAACCTATGCTGATGCCTGAACCTCTTCCCCACCACATCAGTCTTCAAGCTGGTGTCTTCTAGAATGTGCTGGAAAATGGGTTCTCAGCTTCCAAAGTCTAAGCTTTTTCTCTTCTGCCAATAAGCACTTTTTCTGTAACATTAAACAAACAAACAAACAAACAAAACCCCTAGGGGTCAAAAATCCATAGCTCAATAAAAGAATCCTATTTTGGGACATAGTCCCTGGCAAATGTAAGTACAGAATGTCTGTTTAATCATTGCTCAGTCCCATGTCTAGGACAGTGCCAAACATAGCTGACACATAGTGGGTGCTGACACAGTGGGCGGTCAGTAAATGTCTGTGAAGTAAACAGCCTCATAGACTATAGAGTATAAAACCCTTATGGCTTCTTACTTAAACCTGTTCCTAAAAACAAGGCAAGCTTGCAAGAAACATGAGCGGCTGTCGAAAGCAGCGACATGCACACACACACACACACACACACACACACACACACACACACGTGCGCGCACATGCACGCGTCCGTGCACACACAGCCTAACTGAGATGTGTGTTCAGGGCAGCAGGCTTTCCCCAGTGGTCAACAGGGCGGCTTCATCTCCTGAGGTAAGCAGTCAGACACCTCCCTCAAGTGGGACTATATGTGAAGTTTTGCACTAGATTCATGCTTTAATTTTCTTAATTTATTAATTCTTTAATTTCTTAATGTATTTACTGCTTATAGGCTAAGTAGTTCATGGACAAGCTTTCAAAAGTAGGCTACGACATGAAAGCCAGCCTGATGAAAATACAGTTTTAATGAGCGGGAGGAGACGCCTGAGCCGAGGGAATTACTTCAAAGAGCACTTCTGGTTCAAAGACCACTCAAAGCACTTGTGTAAGCAACAGACTTGAAAGTCACTGCGGACCTGAGCTCCCACAGTTACTCTCCACGGCTGTCCTATGGGGGCTCATTTTCCCTGTCCCAGAGCCTTATTTATCCTTTCTTTACAAAGTGTTATACATGTATTTATTGTGTGTGAGAGTGCACGCGTTACATGGCATGCACACAGCTTTGTGCATGTGTGGAAGTCAGAGAACAAGCTTCACAAGCTGGTTCTCTCCTAACGCGTAGGTTCTGGGGATCAAATAGGGTCACCAGGCTTGGCAGCAATCTCCTTCACTCTCAGAGCCATCTCGCCTGCCCTCTGCCCCTAGCTCTCCTGCCACCTCGTCATCCTTGTGTTAAGATCGTCATCCGAGGAAACTCAGACCAGCTTTTTCAAGGACGCAGATGAAACTCTCTTACCAAATACTGCTCTGTGATACTATAAAATTCAAATAAGTCAGGGAGACGTTCCAAGTCAGCAAGTGTGTGATGTTGAAAAAATACTCATAACAGAGTATCGCCTGTAAGAACCTCATCTCCTCATTCAAAAGAGGTTTCTTTTTTTACTGAGAAAACAAAAAAGGGAGGAAATGTTCCTGGTGAATGTGGTTTAACAAACATCCCTGAGTGGGCTGTATCTAAGAAAACGTCATTTGTGATTAAATATGACACCCGCACACAGCAGTTAGCTTTAGCCGAGTGTCCCACTCTGTCACTGACTGACTTGCTTTGGCAGCAGCCATCTCTAAAGGGAGAGCAAAGGTGGCTGAGAGAGCAGTTCCCAGGCATCCTCCAGAGTCATCACAAGAGGTCGAAGGCACTGGAAAGCAATAGAAGTGGGAAACGTGGGAAAAAGAGCAAAGCCAGTGTTCCCGGAGCTACACAGATTCTGCAGAAACAGTCTCCAGGAATCCTGACAGAAGGAAACATCTTAAACAAGACTTAGCATGACTGCAAACGAGACTCATAACACCAAAAGGGTACCCGGGCAAGGACAGGTCTATTCACAGCAACCACAGACCAGTGTTTGCCTGCTCTTTGTGTCCAGAGATCATTTATTCTGAGGTGTATCCCCCACAAGACACCTGCCAGGTTAGATGTCAGGATGCCACATGAACCATCCTGCAGCCAGCACCCGGCTCTGCGCTCTGTGCTTCTCCTCATAATCCTCTTCAACACGCATTTCACGAGCAGTGTGTAGAAGGGCCAGTTACTCTTAAGGAATGCCAGAGGCTCTGGTCACGTAAGATGCAAAGAGGTCCCAAGAAGACATTTGTCTTTGGGTAAAAGCCATTTTCTGAAAGCATGGGGGTGACCACGGTGACAGGTGTCACTTCTGCACCCTGCCGTCTCCCACCTTGCTGTACTTGTAAGGCAGTGATGGTGTTAAGAAGGACATAAGACAGGAAGGGAGCAAAGGGTCTTGACAGAACTGGACTTCCCAGTAGGAATTGGTCCTACAAAAATTGGTTTTAGCTGTGCATGGTCACACGCACCTTTGATCCATCCAATCAGGTAAATTTCTGTGAATTTGAGGTTACCCCAGATAGTGAGTTCAAGGCTAACAGGGCCTATACAGTGAGCCCTGTCTCAAAAACAGAAAAGACTTTATGTAATAAGGAAAATACTGGTAAGAGTAAAGACATGTTTCTGTGCATGTTTCTGATATGCGGGGGCACACGTCCTAACTGCATCCAGACTCGGCCTGCTGTCTGGGAATCTTCTGAGTCCTCTTGACCCAGTTATGGGGGGAATTGTCTTGGTGTTGGGGGTCTGACCCTCATCACAAGTGAATGTTTTGCAGTGAGAGCCTTTGACTTCTGAACTCTGAAGAAAGACTTCTCATCTTAGACTGGCTTCGTCTTTTCAGGTCGAGAGTCTACTTCACTTCAGAATGTCTGCCCTTAAGTAACTGCAGGGTTAGACTTCATGTGTTAGCAATCGAGCTGGCTTTTATAGTGGTCTGGATGTGAATGCCCCCCACTGGATCATCTGTAGGAATATTTAGACCCTGAAGATGGTGCGGTTGTGAGACACGAGGGGTAGGCTGTGAGTTTGGTGGCCCCCAATCCCCAGATGCAGTGTACTTTCTAATTATATTTGCATTGTCCCCAGCTGTCTCCTTGTCCTGCACTGTCCCCAGCTGTTTCTCTGTCCTGCACTGTCCCCAGCTGTCCCTCTGTCCTGCACTGTCCCCAGCTGTCCCTCTGTCCTGCACTATCCCCAGCTGTTCCTCTGTCCTGCACTGTCCCAAGCTGTCCCTCTGTCCTGCAGTATTCCCAGCTGTTACTCTGTCCTTCAGTCTCACCAGCTATCCCTCTGTCCTGCACTATCCCCAGCTACCTCTCTGTCCTGCAGTATCCCAAGCTGTTCCTCTGTCCTGCACTGTCCCCAGCTGTCCCTCTGTCCTGCACTGTCCCAAGCTGTCCCTCTGTCCTACAGTATTCCCAGCTGTCCCTCTGTCCTGCAGTCTCACCAGCTGTCCCTCTGTCCTGCACTATCCCCAGCTGTCCCTCTGTCCTGCACTATCCCCAGCTGTCCCTCTGTCCTGCAGTATTCCCAGCTGTCCCTCTGTCCTGCAGTATTCCCAGCTGTCCCTCTGTCCTGCAGTCTCACCAGCTGTCCCTCTGTCCTGCACTATCCCCATCTGTCCCTCTGTCCTGCACTATCCCCAGCTGTCCCTCTGTCCTGCAGTCTCACCAGCTGTCCCTCTGTCCTGCACTGTCCCAAGCTGTCCCTCTGTCCTGCAGTATCCCCAGCTGTCCCTCTGTCCTGCAGTCTCACCAGCTGTCCCTCTGTCCTGCACTATCCCCAGCTGTCCCTCTGTCCTGCACTATCCCCAGCTGTCCCTCTGTCCTGCACTATCCCCAGCTGTCCCTCTGTCCTGCACTATCCCCAGCTGTCCCTCTGTCCTGCACTATCCCCAGCTGTCCCTCTGTCCTGCACTATCCCCAGCTGTCCTCCGTCCTGTCATCACATGCCTCCATGTTTGACTGAATCACCTGTGAGCCAAAGTAAATCCTGCTTCTCATTAGTAGCCTTTGTCTGGTCTTACGTCACAGCAATGAGGAAGTAATGCAAACTCCAGACATAAGAACAGGAAAGGAGAAAGCTGAGGGATTTAGGGAATCGTTTCAAAACCTCTCAGACAGTGACGCCTAACTGCTTGGGTCAGAGCAGGAAAGTGCCCTTGAAGACCTGGTTTTGTCTCTACAGAGTAAGGATCGAGGCACAAGGGACATGCCCTAAATAGAAA
The DNA here is from genome assembly GCF_021556685.1 of Rattus norvegicus. NCBI lineage: Eukaryota > Metazoa > Chordata > Mammalia > Rodentia > Muridae > Rattus > Rattus norvegicus. The sequence continues at coordinate 266,198,752 of NC_141534.1, read as the reverse complement.
TACGTAAGGAAAGACTGTGGGAAAGGAAGTCTGTTATACAGGAATCGGTTCTCATAAGAGAGAGGACAGAATGTGTGCAGAGCTACGGTTGGCCAGCAGTCACACCGAAGAAGCAGCAAGGAAAAGCAGACACAGCAAACAAAATGATGGCACAGAAATGCTGAGGGCTGGGCTGAACAGACACCCAACAGTTACCAGCACTACTGCTCTCACAGAGGACCCAGGCTGTGTCCCAAGACCCACAACCATCTATAACACCAATTCCAGGGGATCTAATGCCCTCTTCTGACCTACACATGTATATACACACAACACAACACAATACAAAACACACGCACACGTGTGCGCAGACACACATACACACACACACACACACACACACACACACACACACACTTACAATATTAAACAAATCCCTTTAAAAATCTCATAAAAAACAATACCTATGACAGCCCACTGTTGGATGTTGTCTCACAGGTCCCAGCCCGTGGCACCATTACACAAACCTTTCCCTTGCCCCTGTTTAATTGGAAAGAAGAGAAAGAAGAGGGAGGGGGCAGGACTTGGGCTTAGAGCCCTTCGAGAAGGATGCAATCCTATGGTGTGAGGGGCAGGCAGTGGGACCCTCTTATAGGTCCAGTTTTCAACTTGTTCAAGGTCTACAGTGGGGCTTAACCCAGAAGCAGCATGGGCTTTCTCCAAGACAACAGAAGGAGTATCCACAGCAGAAGTGATTGTCTGCACTTCAACAGTCACAGGAGGAAGCAGGGCTCTTGGTCAGGGTAAAAGCCTCTGCTCTCACGCTCTTCCCCGCAGAATCTCAGCCTGGTGTCCTACACCAATGCACAGTCTGCCAGGGAAAAACCTAGGCAACCTCGGCAACCATGCCGACACCGCTCTAAGCAACCTCTAGCGAAGGTTTTCTCTCTATGCAGTGTTTCTGCCATGCAACCTGCAAAGATAATACCGGAGTGGGTAATAATTAAACTTAAAGATTTTTTTTTAAAGGGAGTACATCGAACAGTACTGGCTGCTCTTCCAGAGAACTCTGGTTCAATTCCCAGCACCCATGTGGTAGCTGACAAATGTCTGTACCTCCAGTCCTAGGTGCTATCTTCTGGTCTCCTTGGGCACCAGGCACACATGTGGTACACAGACACACAAGAAGATAAAATAATACACCCGTGTACATAAAACAGATATATTAAATAGAATTTTAAAAGGGGTGTCTCTAGACAGATAGCTCAGTGGTTAAGAGCATTTGCTGCTATTGCAGAAGACTTGGGTTTGGTTCTTGGCACCCATGTGGTGACTCACATCTGCCACGACTCCAGTTCTGGAGGAACAGTTTCTTCTGTCCTCTGTGGACACTGAACACAGATGGCATACACACAGAGAAACAGGGACACACACATGCCCATGAATATGTTTCTCAAGGGAAAGGGTTTATTCAGCTTACACTTCCACATTGCTGCTCATCACCAAAGGAAGTCAGGACTGGAACTCACACAGGGCAGGAAGCAGGAGCTGATGCAGAGGCCATGGAGGGATGTTACTTACTGGCTTGCTTCCCCTGGCTTGCTCAGCTTACTCTCTTACAGAACCCAAGACCACCAGCTCAGGGACAGCACCACCCACAATGGGCTGGGTCCTCCCACCCTTGATCACTAGTTAAGAAAATGCCTTACAGCTGGATCTCATGGAGGCATTTCCTCAAGGGAGGCTCTTTCTCTGTGGTAACTCCAGATGTGTCGAGTTGACACACAAAACCAGCCAGTAGAGTATGGTATTTGTGTCATCCCAAGAAAGAGAAGTCAGAAGAACACCTCTCAGACCCCAACACCCTAGGAGAGCATAGATGGACATACTGCCATCCAAGACATGAGGGTGGTGGTGACTCTTCACAACTGAAGATGGCTGGGGATCAACCCCAGGGCCTCTACTCTGAGAGAGCTCCACGAGACCTTTTACCGTTGTGCTGCATCCAGTAGCGACGGGCCTGAGGATGGTAACTCAGTGTCCACTCAGGGATCACAGCCTCGGGGAAATGTCAGACTGTCAGGTAAACAGGAAGCGGCACACCAAAATGAATGCTTCTGCAGATGGCGGAAATAAGGGATGTAAGGGGCAGAGAGAGCAAACCCCTTGCAGGAGGGATCTTGGAGATCCTTTGGAGAGCTTTGTAAAGTGTGTAGACGTTACTTGGCAGCTACTTCAAAAGCTTTTGTGCTATCACAAATATTCTCTGTATTCAAGGTACCCCCCCCCCTTTCTGGTCTCCCCACACACATAATAAAATGCTTGGGGAGGTTATTGAAGGTGAGTCGTGGCAGGATTGTCACTGGTATAACTGATTGGATAAGACCCAGCAGCTAACAGGACTCTGAGCCCGTACTCCATACACTTCATTCTGAGAATCATCCCACTCGACAGGTGAATGGAGGGGGAAAAAAAAATAATCTGCCCCAAGTCACACAGTCTGGATGTGATGGCGAACCAGATTCGACCGCACACCATGCCCAGCTGTTTCAAGGCTGGCTGGCCACATCACTAGAGTGACACTTGGGTCTGCAGCTGACAGGAAGACATCCAGGGACACACTCTTATCCCCGGTCAGTCCTGAGGCGTGCATGGTGACTTAGAAAGTGACCTTCAGCATCATGTGTGAATTTGGAAGGTGACACCAGTCTGCCCTCCTCATGGTTCACAAGCACATGTGAACCTGACAGGTTTAAAACGGTGCACAAACGAACAGCGTTAATCTTGACCCAAAACACATCCTGATATCGGCTTCAAATAGGCAAGAGGCTGACACACTGCTAACCCATTTAAGAGAGGAAAGGAAGCTCACCTTGACCCAAGGGTATAAAACTGAGCATGCTCAGAAGTCCCCTTGAAGTCTACCACGTATCAGGCTTAGTTTGAGACATTCTCCCTATCCAGGAAATAATTAACGTCCCCCAAAGACAGGCCTGACCTTGGCCCTCTTTAGCTCTGAAAGGTGATCTTTAAGCCTGTGAATTGTCCTACATTGAGACACAGCAGGTACTCTGCTGTGCTCTATGGGAAGACCTAGAGCTACACAGTACCAGTTTGAACCTAGAGAGTAAGGTCAGCCTCGGGGACACCAAGTCCCAGTAAAAACGTCCCAGGGCTGAGCTTCCTTACCCTACATGTGCGGTAGCACCCTATACATGTGGTCACCCATAGAAGCCACACATCAACGCTTAACGCGATTCCACTAAAAAAGGCCAGCTGGAAGCTTTATGCATAGAACTCTCCAGAACTCTGCAGGCATCCTTTCTCCTGCTTTGCCGAAGCTGTTCCCTTTCTCTGTACCAGACTGCAACGTAGAAGACGCCAGCTTCCGATAGGATCCGGAAGTCTGACCGATGCGTTACACGCGAGCGAGGTCCTGTGAACTCTTACCTCTCAGTTTGTGTGGGAAGGGGATCTTGGGACCCCTGACTTTGTAGTCCCTCCTCAATATCATTTGATCCTCATATAAACCTCACAGACAAGGATAGCGAGTGACTGGGAGAGGCCATCCCTCGGCCCTTATTCGCATCTAGCAGGTAGAATAACGGGACTTAGATTCCAGACTAACAGTAACACTCACCGGGTGCTCGATGGTTCGGCCTCCACCTGTTTGCTCCATCTTAGTCTGCCCCTGAGTAACAGAGGGTGGGTAGAGGACCCTGCTCCGCGTTGACCGAGGCAGGGGAGGACAGGGAGTCTTAGTGCTTTAACTGGGAGAACGTACAATGGGGCTAGGTGACATTTTCAGCTCTGAGACGGGCCACATAAGACAGATTACTCCCCCACAGCAGTTCTGAAACCCAAACCTCAGCCCTTTCTTGGTCAGAGCAGAAGCTGCCACGGAGAGCATGAGGCGGGATTGCAGTGACGCAATGCCTCCTGGGAAAGGACATTCCATCAAGAGGCTCCTGGGGTGGGGGTGCTCGCGGGGGAGGTGCAGAGAGGGCAGCCAACACACATCTGTCCTTAAAACAGGGTGTCTGTCTGTCTGCACCTGCCAGGATTGAGTTGGGGGGTAGGGTGGGGCAGGAAGGAGTCTGCACACACAGCAGATTCCATCACAGCACAGGGACCAAGCTGTGGCTGTCAATCCTGCCGCCCGTCTCCGGAAACCTGGCACAGTCACTGCCCTCAGCCTCCTACACACACACACACCACCCTAGCGCTGTGCCATTAAATTAGTTTTACCACAGTAGAAGACTTAAAACTGTCTCCTCCCCTGCACCTAGCTCTGAAAACTCTGAACCCTTCAATATAAGGCCAAGCAAGACAGCGTGCTTAACACGACAGGTTTACCTGCCTTGCTTTATATTAAAAGCATATTTATCTATTTATTTATTTTATGTATGTGAGTGCATTGTCTAGTTGCTGTCTTCAGACACCAGAAGAGGGCATCAGATCTCATTACAAATGGTTGTGAGCTACCATGTGGTTGCTGGAATTGAACTCAGGTCCTCTGGAAGAGCAGTCAATGTTCTTAACCCCTGAGCCATCTCTCCAGCCCCATATTAAAAACGTTTTAAACTCTACTTCTATGCAAGTGTTTGTTTGTTTCTTAGTGTATCGAAGAAGAAAAATATGGTCATTGTTTTCAGATGACTCTTGTTGTTGTTCTGTTCTTAGAGAGCTTGGGTCTAAATTATGTGTGGCTACAGTGGGCATTGAGTAAATGAGTCTTTAAATTAGCATCTGACAATTAGGTATATGACACAGTGTGATGTTTCTATGTGTGTATACACTAGATATACTAGATGGGCAGTATTTCTAACACTTCAAATATTTATCATCTCTTTGTGTTGCAAAATCAGACTCTCGTGGTTGCTTTGAAATACATGGTAAATTCTAGCTAAAGGTAGTCACCCTAATGCATTCTAGAATATTACAACTTACCTCCTCTGTAACTGGACTTTAGGTGCCTGCTATCCACCCCCTTCTGTCTCTCTCATCTCTGTTCAGCCCCCAGTGGCCATAGCTCTACTCTCACTTTCTGTGAGATCAGCTTCCCAGCTTCCAGCTCTCAAGTGAGCTCATGTATAAGTCATCTTGCTGAGGCTGGCCAGTTCACTTAGTGTGATGTCCTCTGAGCACATCTGTATCTCTACAGACAACAGGATTTCATTCTTTCCTATGGCTGGATCAACGCCATACCACAGTGCTTATTAATCAACTGACGGACACCTGGATATTTTTGACGAAAAGGGTTTACAACACAGAAATAACTGAGAAACGTAGTATTCCTTTTTATGATTGTAGGTGCGTTTTGCCTTCATGAATGTCTGGGCAACATGTACATGCAGTGCCCACGGAGACCAGAAGAGGGCGTCAGATGCCCTGGAACTAGAGTTACAGACAGTTGTGAGCTCTCATGTGTGCGCTGGGGATCAAGCCTGGGTCTTCTGAAAGAACGGGTGTTTTCAACTCCTGAGCCATCTCTTCAGTCCCGAGAAAGACAATATTCCTAGTTAAGGGTTTCCGTGAGTTCATCTGGGGCTTTAAAGACAATAATACATTGCTTTACCCTAAGGCTGAGGGACCCTCAAGAAGGAGAGAAGGAAAAGTGTAAGACCCAGAGACAGCAGTGATGCTGGACAAATAGGGCAGTTGTGCAGTGAACAGTGATCACAACAATGTATTCATGTGGACAAAATGTATTCATATGGACAAAATGTAGCAGATGAAGTAGGCAATTTGCTCCACCTCAGAGTGAGAAGCTATCTGCTTTGATACCTGCTAGGAGAGGAGAGTCAGTTTTCTTTAAGGGCATGGCATCTGGTAGGTCCACCAAAGAGAGAGATAAAGGGTGGGGAGGAGGGAGAGCAAATATAAAATTGTGTGGATATGAAAAGGGGGTGAATCTGGGAGGAAGATGGGAAGGAGGGAATACTTTCAAAATATATGAAATTCTCTATGAATTGATAAAAGTATTTTTAACCCTTTAGGAAATAGGCTCTGAAAACAGTGTTATGAATCGACAGGTCCCTGCAAGGTTGGTTTTCAGCGTGGTCATAAAACCAAGGAATTGACACCGTGAAATCACACAGGTGCACATTCCAGGGGACTGCTGAGCTACAAATCCAAAACTTTCACCAGCATCCGAAAGGGATTTCTGACCCAGACACATTTGGGCCACTGACCTGTTTGGACCTTGCACATTGGTAGTCCTGTTGACTGGAAAGTCTTCTGTGAATTGCATGGGATCAGAGAGGGTAGCCTGCTGGGAGGGAAGGGCTGTGATGGTCTAAGTGTGCATGGCCGTGGCTGCTGCTTTGTCATCGGGAGCATCTATCACAGTCCACCCTGCTTGGTGGCCCACACAAGTAGCTCTACCCACAGAATTTAAACTTCTTTGGGGCAGACTGGGCCTCATGCTGGAACGCCATCGAGGTCTGAGAGGTCACGTTCCCCTGCGGGCGCTGCCTAGGAAAACCTGGTACACTTAGGTGGGGGCTTGACAATCCTTCTCGGTGATTATGATGATCCCGCCTTCTCTGCCTGCTATTCTCACTCCTCAGATGATTCACACAAAGCAAAAATATCTGCTTTGGCTACAAAGAAAGAATGTACCCTCTGTGAGTCTGGAGGTGCCAGCCTGCTGGTGGGAGAACAATGTGGCCCAGCACACCCAAGGCTGCAGGAACATTACTGGGCAGCTTTGAGTCTGTTCTGGTCTCAGAAGCCAACAGTTCCAGAGGACAGCATGCAGTTTGATGCTCAACCACTTTCTCTTCACTCCCAACCCAACCCGAATGGGATTCAGGGTTAGGATTCCGATCACCCTTCAGAAACACAACAGCGCCATATGGTGGTGCCCCCTCGTTCTTGTAGACGTTAGGTAATAAATGTGAGACGTCTGCAAGCATCTGTGGCTCCCGCTTCAACCAGGAAGAGGCAATTCCTCCTCTAGGGCTTTTTGCTTACAGTTCCCAGCCCCCAGCAGCTTCGCCCTGAGCAGCTGCAGCCTGTTAGAGCAGGTCTCTCCATGATAGGCTGGACAGCAATTCAGGAAATAGCACTAACCTGAAGCCTTAGCCTCGGGGTTTGACCACTACCCAGAGAGAGGTGTATTCTTCACAGACGTCAGCAAATGGGATTGGTTGGTCTGTTTTCCCCGGGGTTGTTGGTAAGAAGTCAGTAGACCTGGTTTCATCTCCCACTGTGTAACTTTGGTTTAAGAGCAGAAACTTGACACTACTTTTCTACAGCAGTTTTGTCTTTCTGGATGTTTTGTTGTTGTTATTGTTCCTTCTTTCTTCTTCTTCTTCCTCCTTTCTTTCTTCTTTCCTTCCTCTCTTCCTCCTCTATCTCCTCCATCTACTTCATCCACTTCTTCCTCCTCCTTCATCTACTTTATCTACTTCTTCCTAATCCTCTTCTTCCTTCCTCTTTTTTTTTCATATATGTGTGTGATGGATTTTGGTCATTTTAACCTCTCACAAACCCCTCTCCTTCCAAATCCCTTCTTTTTCCCAACAAGTCCCCATTTTCCCATTTTGCATGGTGTGTGTGTATGTGTGTGTGTGTGAGAGAGAGACAGAGACAGACAGACACAGAGATACAGAGATAGTGTGGTGTGCAGGACATATGTGTGTGTGTGACATGTGGGGTGTGTGTGTGGGGGTATGTATTGAGTGTGGTGTGCAGGACATATGTGTGTATGTGTATTTGGGGGGTCTGGTATGTGTGGTGTTTGTCCTGCTGAGTTTAATTAGGGTTGCTGCTTGCATGAGCATGGGTAGAGAATTATTTACTGAATCATGAGTGACATCTCGGGAGCTACAACACTAGAGGAAATGATGCCCCAGTAACCATTAACTGCCAAAAGACCCCCTTGGAAGAGGGCGCTCATGAGCTCCTCCCACACATGATGAAATGTTGGCAGGCTGCAAAGTTATTTTAGTACAGGAGTCTGTGGAGAGCCTGGCACACACACACTGGGTATAAGTTAATGGAACTTGTATTGTTCAGACCTGGGAATGCAGAGGGGCCTGCAGTCAAAGCAAAACGCAGTCCTAGGATTGAGCCTGATCCTACAACTTAAGCAGCATGTTTGTCTGTCACCTTCAGAAAGGGAAACAAACTCACTGAGAAGACAAAGAGCCCAGCTAAAACAGGGCAGGGGATTAAATGGACATGTCTCCAAAGAAAATATGCGAATGACAGGAAGGCACAGAAAAGATGATCACCGTCATCAGTTACTCAGAAAATACAAATCAAAACCACAGTGACGCCTCTTTCGGACCCACTCAGATGACTAAAATCGGACGGCTGAGCAAGGGCAGCAGAGTTAGGGAGAAGGTGCAACAGAACTGTGAGGTGGTAATCTTGGTAATTCCTCAAAACACTACATGTGAGTCACCACATGACCCAGCAACTCTACATGTATAAAACGTAAATTAACTTGTGAAACTAACTGACTTATCAATAGTGCAGTACAGTGTTGTGGATATGTGAAAACCACTGACTATATAACTTGTGTTTTTAGCGATGGGGACTTATTTTCTACCTCTTGAGGGCAACAAATGGCACTACTGATAACCTGTGAAGTTTGGAGAGTCTCTTGGACAACCCTGACCAACAACTCAAAAGACAGCCTCTCATGCCTGCTGTTGGAAGGTTTTGTTAAGATGGCCTGTGGCTCTCAGAGGGTACCGTTGTCATCCTGGATGGGAATGCTTCATTTAAACTGTATATGTATATGTATATGTGTATGTGTATGTGTATGTATATGTATATATATATATATATGTATATGTATACACTGACTTAAATTTCTGTCTTAGGGTTTGTATTGCTGTGGTTAAACACCATGACCAAAAGCAACTTGTGGGGAAAAGGGCAGGAACCTGGAGACAGGAGCTAATGCAGAGGCCAGGGAGGAGTGCTGTCTATGGGGTTGCTCCTCATGGTTTGCTCGGCCTAATTTCTTAAAGCACCCAGGACCACCCATTTCTCTAGCATCATGCAAAGAGAGCAGGACTCTCCCACATCATCAAGAAAATATCTCATGGGCCAGTCTGGTTGGGGGGCATCTTCTTCATGGGGTTCCCTCTTCCCAAATGACTGTATTGTTTCTAGTTTACAGAACTCTTAGTCAGTACAATATGGGCATTTTTTTTTTTAGGTGGGTAAGTAATAATATGGCTCCTTACAACTTTTTAAACATCCTGGCTGTTATTTCACCTCTGTCTTAGTCAGGGTTCCTATTCCTGCACAAAACATCACGAGCAAGAAGCAAGTTGGAGAGGAAAGGGTTTATTCAGCTCACACTTCCACATTGCTGGTCATCACCAAAGGAAGTCAGGACAGGAACTCACACAGGGCAGGAACTTGGAGGCAGGAGCTGATGTAAAGGCCATGGAGGGGTTATGTGTGTGATGCTTACCAGCTTGCTTCCCCTGGCTTGCCCGGCTTGCTCTCTTATAGAACACAGGGCTACCAGCCCAGAGATGGCACCCTTCACAATGGGCTGGATCCTCTTCCCTTCATCACTATTTGAAAAAATGCCTTACAGCTGGATCTCATGGAAGAGTTTCCTCAAGGAGACTCCTTTCTCTGTGATAACTCCAGCTTGTGTCAGGTTAACACACAACACCAGCCAGTACACCTTCCTTCTTCTATACTGACCCCCCCCCCCCAATCAGAGCTCATCAACTAGAGGGAAATCCTGCCTGGTACCAACTACCCCAGAGATAGCAATGTCATGGATCTTGGCAGAGAACCTAGGACCACTTTACTAAACCAGCATAAACCCCTAACTGCACTCTAGACACTAATCCTTATACCCACAGATGAGTGTAGTCCCCACCCCTCATCAAGGAAGTGTCTCTTCACAACAGGTGAAGACCATTCTGGAGCCCAGTATGATATCTGCAACACAACTCCTGTAGCCAAGGCTCAGAGATCATTGCAGAAGGGGAGACAGAAAAACGGTCAGAGGCAGAGGGGTGGGTGTTTTGTGTGTGTGATTCTCCTAAAAATGCCAGAGAAACCACAGCCATGAAGTCTCACCAACATGGCTTCCTGAATATGACCTGAACCAACAGACATGCTTCCACTGGGAGTGAAAGTTCATGAGGTCTCAGTCCTACACAAAGAACTCCAGGCACTAGAGGGATGCTGGAGGTGGGGGGGCTGGCTGGATAAGCCTCTGCAGGGAAGAGCGCCTAGCTGGTTATCCAGTAGCAGATGGTTGACCCTGAAGTCACATACACAAAAGAAACATAGGGACTTAGCAGGTTGTGTGCACACAGTCGCAAAAGTTAACAAAGAAGCTGTGGGGGTAAATGTTGGGTTGGGAGAGGAAGGGAAAGAAGAAATTACTTAATTATTATCTCAGAAAAAAAGGTTGATTTTAAACTTTTAAAGAGGGCTTTAACAGGTTAATGAAATATGACTAGTACTCCCAATGAAGTTGGTCATAACAAAAGGTACTCATTCATTCACTGCTTTGCTGAGTTTCTCTGAGCTGACGAGACCCAGCCCATAACATATGTCCGCTCCTAGAGCTCCTTTGTCATTAGTATTTAGTATCATACTGCTTCAGGGTTACCAGGGGTGCAAATGGAAAGACACAAGAAAGTTTGTGTCAGGCCCCGAGGTTGGAGGTGGTAGAGCAAGCCAACGTTAGCATATCTGTAGTGTTAAAACATATTGGAGAAGGCACAATCACCTGTGCCTTTTTTTTGCAGTGCTGGGGCCATGGCTCAGTGCTTAAGAGTGCTGGCTGCTCTTCCAGGGAACCCCCCCAACACACACCTTTAAAAATTTTTTTATTGAAATGAACATTTATCTTGCATTTATTAAATAATTTTTCCATTCATTCATTCATTCACTCATGCACTCATTCACTCATTCTCTTTATATCCAGGTCACAGCCCCCACCCAGTCCCCACCTCACACGGCCCCTCCCCCAGAGGACCCATGTTTGATACCCAGCACCTACATGGTGACGCACAACCATTCACCACTCCAGTCCCAGAGGCTCTAATGCCCTCTTCTGGCCTCAATGGGCACTACATGCATATAGTGCACAAACATACACGCAGACAGAACACCCATAGACGTAAAAATAACTATATTCTTCAGACTAATTTCACTGCCGAACACTGACATTCCTTGTGTGGCACTGTAGCAGTGGGCACGCACCACTGTGCACCTGTCGAGCTCCCAGAGTGAGCACCACCAGGAGAGAACGTGGATGCCAACTGCGGACACCAGTGATAGACATATGTAGCTGTAGGTTCATCCCGTGTGAGGATTAACCCCGGGCAGAGAATGTGCGTGCAGCGGGGTATACGGAAAACCTGCAGCTTGATTTTGCTACGAACCTACAACTGTTCTAAACGTATTAGCACTAACTTAAAAACTCTCGCCCTTATGCCTCAAATACATTAATCAGACCACAGCATCTCACTTGACAGCCAGAATTAGACACTGGTGCAAATCTCCACAGCGGTGGTGATGTCGCTGAAAGAAAGGTATTTCTTACACAATCAACCTAACTCTTCTAAATTATATCCTCTGCACATGCAAAAAATTAAAAATCAGAGAAAAGACAAGGAGTAGAGGTGGGGGGGAGACAAGTGCTCAAGGAGGGGGAGGGCAGGTGCCCAAAGGGGGCGGGCAGGTGCCCAAGGAGAGCAGGGCAGTGCCCAAGGTGGAAGGGCAGGTGCCCAAGGTGGGAGGGCAAGTGCCCAAGGTGGGAGGGCAATGCCCAAGGGGGAGGGCAGGTACCCAAGGAATGGGGCAGGTGCCCAAGGAGGGGGAGCAGGTGCCTAAGGAGGGAGGGCGGGTGCCCAAGTGGGGAGGGGCAGTGCCCAAGTGGGGAGGGCAGGTGCCCAAGGGGAGAGGGCGGGTGCCCAAGTGGGGGGGCAGGTGCCCAAGGGGAGCAGAGCAGGTGCCCAAGGACTAAGCTCCCCCAAGTGGAAAAAAGATAATGTTCCATGCATGCCGATCTTCCTCCTTCCAGCACCCGAGGGCTGGAAGTCACTTCATGAATGCTCTGTGCTCTGGGCTGCAGGTGGAGTGAGGAGGACGCTCCACCATAAATCGCCTTCATCTGCTACCCTGCCTATTTTTAGGGCTCCATTTTACAGCGTGGTGAAATGAGCCTGTGTGGCCGTTAGCATGCCAGGCGTCATTAAGACGTTTCTCAAGAAGTGAGGAGACGCTTTCCCAAGCAAAACTGAAGTCACAAGCCACAGGTTGTTTTCGAAGATGACACCCGTGAAGAAGCTGCTGAAGCGCTCGCTGAGGCGCCCTTTGGTCATGTGACGAGGCACAGTCTGAGCTGTGCTGATTTACAGCTGGTGCGGAGATGCCCGGGCGGACTATACTGGGCCCCAGGAAGGAGCAGTATGGAAAACAAGATACTCAAATCGCCCACTCTGTAGAGGACCCACAGAAAGGTCACAGAGGTTTCAGGGGCAAGCTGGGTCCGTATCAGAAAAGCCCAGGATTGATGCTTGTATATTCATTCATAAATGGGTCAGGGCTTCTGTGTGTTGGAAATTGCTGTGTGTCCTGGAGATTCTTCAGCAGAGATCAAAGAAGTTGCTTTTTTCCCCCCATGAAAATCACATCTCAGTTTGGGAAGAAAGAAAAAGACAGGGAAATGAATGTGTGTCAGAGAAAAACTGAGGAAGCAAAGGGGAACAGAGCCTGAGAGAAACTAAGAAGGATGACCCAGGCCCAGGGAAGAATGAGGGGTAAGTCAGATGGTTATATGAAGTACCACTGAGGAGTAGGTCACTCCAGACAGCAGCAGCAAAAGCCCAGATGTTCTGGAGAAAGAACAAGCACCCAATGGGAAGAGAAAGGACAGAAAAGGAGGTAAGAGGAGGAGGAGGCCATGGGGACCTCTCAGGCTGTGACCGCACCTCTGGATCTACTGTGTTCTGAGCAGAGGACAGACATAGCTGGACTCTGGCTGCTCTGGGAGAGAACAGAGGCAGGATGGGCTGGAGGAGAAACTACTGAGAAGTAGTCAGATTCTTTTTAAAACACTAAATTTATTTTTTATATGTGTATTTTGTCTAGGAATCACATGCGTGACTGTTGCCCGAGTGGCTGAAGAGAGCATCAGGGCCCGTGGGACACTTATGAGTTGTGTGGGGGTGCTGGGAATTGAACCTGGGTCTTCTAGAAGAGCAGCTGGTGTTCTTAACCACTGAGCCATCTCTCCAGCCCCACAGCTGAGATGCTCTACTGAGGAATTAGATGGGGACAGAGAGAAAAGAGAATCCAGACCACTCCAAAGTCATTTGAGAAGAAAAAGACTAACAAATCAGAATGTGTAAAACTTGGAAAAATCTACCTGATCAAAGAGAAATGGTCATCAACCCTAAAACCACACACACACTCACTCACACACACACACACACTCACACACACACTCACACATGCACACATGCACACACACTCACACATGCACACACTCACACATACACACATTCACACACGCACACACAGACACACACACGTACACACACTCACCTACACATACACACATATACACACACTCACCTACACATACACACATATACACACACTCACCTACACATACACACACTCACCTACACATTCACACACATACACTCACACATGCACACAAATGAACACATATTCACATGCACACATACATACACATATACACATACACATACACACATACACACACACTCACACACACATTTACACATACACATACACACACATACACATACACACAGTCACACACACTCACACACACATATACACACACTCACACATGCACACATACATTCACACATGCACACACTCACACATACATACACACTTACACACACTCATGCATGCACACACATACACACATTCACATACACACACATTCACACACATACACAAACACATGCACACACACATAGACACACACACAGGAACACACACATACACGAACACACACATACATACACATACACACACTCATACACATACACATATACACACTCACACACATACACATACACACACACTCATACACATACACATAGACACACACACTCATACACATACGCACTCACACATACACATACTCACACACATACACATACACACACTCATACACATACACACACACTCATACACATACACACACACTCACACACATATACACACAGTCACACACACGTACTCACTCATACTCCCACGCACTTGCACGTATGCACACACCCCCAAAAGACAAGCAAAACAAAACAACAAACAAAAATCATTTTCGACAAAGCCAAGCACTGGCCCAGTGGTTAAGAGCACGTGTTGCTCTTGCAGAGGACCCAGGTTTGGCTCCTGGCATCCACACGGTAACTCACAGCACCCATGACTCCAGATCCAGGAGTCCAGTTGCAATCACCGCATAAAATACAATTAGTTAAGAAACAAAATAACCCAAAACTAAAACAACTATGAGAAAATATTTACAACAATAGCACAGCATTGAGATCCATTTCACACAATTAACTTAGGTCAATGAGGAAAACATAAGCACATTTTTCCATAAAGTAGACACATTGAGTATTAACTAACACAACAGGAAGCACAAGGGACCGTTACAGTGTAAAATGAAATGCTCCGTCGAGGTTCACGCCTTTGAGCTGGTTCCCAGTGGGTAGTTCTGACTGGGAAGCTTGTGGATGCTGGGGCTGTGGTCTGTCCGGTGGCCTCGACAGTGAGACCTGCCTCTTGTTCCACAAGAACCACTTTGCTTCTTGTCTGTCCCTGCAGGGGGGCACTGCACCTCGGACTCCAGGAGTCAAACCGAGGGTCTCCTTCCGTGAGTTCCTCATGCTGGGTGTTTGTCACAATGGTAAGGAGAGGCGCTACCAGGAGAAGAGAGTGTGTCCTTACCTGTGTTTAGGAACACACAATTTCATCCTTTTCACACAGGGGAGTCTGTAGAATAAAAGTGGACTCCCCCTTCAGTGAGAGTCTGGAAAGCAAGCATTCTCCCACTCTGTGGGTGGGAACACCATCTTTGAAATGCCATCTGGCAGAATCTAAATACTTGACTCAGTCATTCTATTAGAAGATGACCCGTGGGCTATGTCTCTATATGTGTGCAAGACAAAAAAACAAATTTACTTGCAGTGTTGTGTCAGGCACACCCACAAGAAAAGGTCGAATAACAGCTAACTGTCCATTGGCAGAGGGTTATTCTGGGGAAGTATTTGTGTCCTCAAATCTCTGAAGTACTTGGTAAGAATCAAGAAAAATTATGTGTGCTGACATCAAAGAACTAAAAAGAAAAGCAAGGAAATGATTTATGGAACAATGCTCGAGAGACGCAACGCCGTGTATTAAAAAACAAGTTAAAGTGTACAGGTTTGTATACATGAGGCTGGGAACACACAGAAAAGAGGTCGATGGAACCTTCCACTTACCGATCAAGGAAAAACAAAGGTGTTTCCATCTTTATAGTCATGGACCCATCGACTACTTACAAAATACGAACGCCTCACAATCTAGAGACTGTTAAAGCAACATATGGACTCTTCCAGTTGGATTGCCACAGAAACCTTACCCAAAGTCACTGGGACAAAACTAGGACACTCCCTCTGGCCCCTGGATTCAGGTGTCCTGAGGCTCCAGCTAATCTCTGGTCTCTGCCTACCCCTCTTTCTGCCTCTTTCTGTTCTTCATTCTCCAAGGAGACCTGCAGATGGCAAACAAAAGCCCTGGGGCTCCCCAGATTTCTATCTCAAAGCAGCCTTAGTTCAGAAGGATATGCTTCTCCCCGACTAGTTCTGGAGAAATGCTGTCTGGAAATGCTTCTGAATGCTATGCCTTCCACAGAGTCGGTGAGTAAGACCTGTCCGGGTGCTCTCCATGACTGAGGAAGACCATGGTTACACAACCAATGACCTCAGTAGAACCACATGGGATTGAGGAGGCATTTCCCCCATGAGAACCCAAACCAGAGAGAAAGGAGAGACACAGGGTGGGAGGCAGACTGGGCAACAGACACCATAATCCATAACTCAAAGGGGCACGACCTGACCTTATCACCCCAGCCTGAACACCCATGTAGCTGAGATGGGTTCAAGGGAGCTGTGAGAAGCCTCAGAGGCTGGCTTGATGCCACGCTAGGCTGCCAGGAACAAGGATGACATTTTGACAATTTTGACAATAAGCCCTGTATATGTGAAGGGGCTACTTGGACCTGTCATTCCCTCACATTTTGTGTGTGTGTGTGTGTGTGTGTGTGTGTGTGTGTGTGTGATATCCCTGGAGATCACCGCTCTCTTATCACAATTATTTATTTATTTATTTATTTATTTATTTATTTATTTATTTATTTTGGAGCTGAGGACCGAACCCAGGGCCTTGCACTTGCTAGGCAAGCGCTCTACCACTGAGCTAAATCCCCAGCCCCACAATTATTTATTTTTATGTGGGGTTGGAGGATGTGTGTGTGCCACAGTTGTGTGTATGGAGGTGAGAGGTCAATGTGTGGGAGTTGGCTCCTTCCTTTCACTGGGTCCTGGGGATTGAACTCAGGATAGATGGTGAGCTCCTCCGCCCACTAAGCCATCTCTCCTCCCTAGATGATTACTCTTAAAATGAAATTTGCGAAGATGGAATTGTACAGAGCAAAGGAGGCAGAGGGGGAAAGATAGCATATAGTGTTTATGACATAAGTAAAAAGTGAAATAGGTCCCAAGAGTATTTCTAAAAGAAGAGGAACGCACATGGCTTCAGTACAGACTCCCTGTAGCCCACCCTTCACCAGCTTGGTCTCTGTGTTGTGTGAAGAGAAGGCAGCAGGGCCATGCAGTCCTCAGAAACCTGCATTTGACAGATGGCTACGTGAAGCAAGTGTCCAACATAGGCACAGGCAGGACAACACTGTCATCAGTACTGCCAACCAACACTCTTTCATCGAGAGCGACAAAAACAGCCCAGCCACATGGTGCTTTAAAAACGCACGTACGAGGAGGGCGAGAGGTGTAATCAATGGAAAGTTTCCATAGTTGTAATCCTAAAATGTCTGCCCTAGCCCGGCTAACTGTTAGCGCTCAGTATCCCTGCCTTGCATGTTCTGACCACTTTTTCTTATATTGCTACTTCAATCTGGGACACAATCCACACCTTGAGATAAATATTAAACCACCCCAATCTCAAAGCGTACTCTTTTCTGTATAAATGTAAGCTGACATGCATGGTAAGTTTGTCTTGGCTACAGACTACCCTAGGCCCACAGGGAAGGAGAAGCGAGGTTCTCTGGCACTCTCCGGTGGAATGGGGTCACAGTCACCACACTTAGTCCACAGCAGAAAACGAAGCCAAATATTGCCCTGCTTAGAGACGCCTGGGGCCTGCTCACAGGGTGGTTTGTTCCTGCCCCAACCGCTCAGCCCCCATCCCATGCCATTCCTACCAAAGGAATAAGGCAGACCTTCACAGAAAGGATGCCTAATTCAGTTACTACCACTCTTTCCATACTGGGCAACATGCACACGTTCACAAGTACATGCATGTACACACACACACACACACACACACACACACACACACACACAGTGCATCTTTCTGTTAGTTGAACCTCTGTCTATGTGACCTACTCATCATTCACGGTTTTAACAGTGAAGGCCCTGGACTTCAGGAATTGAGACAGTGAGCAGATGAAATATTACAAGATACCTTCTGGGAGAAACTCAGGCTTGCAAAGGAAGACCTCAATGCCTAGTACGTACACCAAGGACGGTCAGATGAGCCTGCTGACAACCGTTTAGATGCACTCGTGGGTGTTCAGTCACAGACAAAGTAAGATTCCTGACAAAGTGATGTGATCATATCTGTATGTGTATCTGCCTGTGCATGTGTGTATGTGTGCATATGCATATGTGTTCATGTGTGTGCATTGCTTATATGTGTATTAGACATGTGTGCATGTGTGTGTGTGAGAGAGAGAATGTGTGTGTGAAAGAAAGAGTGTATGTGTGTGTGTGAGAGAGAAAGAGAAAGAGAAAGTGAGAGAAAGAGAATGTGTGTGAGAGATAAAGTGTGTGTGAGATAGAGAGAGAAAGAGAGAAAGAGGGGGGTGGAGAAAGGGAGGGAGGGAGGGAGAAATGAAAGGTAATTACTGGAGGCTGGAGAGATGGCTCAGCAGTTAAGAGCACTGACTGCTCTTCCAGAGGTCCTGAGTTCAATTCCCAGCAACCACATGGTGGCTCACAACCATCTGTAATGAGATCTGATGCCCTCTTCCAATGTGTCTGAAGACAGCTACAGTGTACTCATATACATGAAATAAACCTTTTTTGAAAAGAAAGAAAGGTAACTACTGGAGTCTTTAAGAATAACCTTTATCGGGGCTGGGGATTTAGCTCAGTGGTAGAGAGCTTACCTAGGAAGCGCAAGGCCCTGGGTTCGGTCCCCAGCTCCGAAAAAAAAGAACCAAAAAAAAAAAAAAAAAGAATAACCTTTATTAGTCTCATTCAACCACAACTGAAACATTCAGGACCTGGTGCCGTGCCTAGACCATTACAGCCGCTCCTAAGTTGTACTGGCCTGTAGTTTAAACTCTATGAACGTGCTCAAGTAATCCCTTCCAACTCACGTATGCACATGCAGTCCTCAGGATGAAAGATGTGGAGAGAAGAGCTGTGTGTCGCCCCAAACCCACACGATTACCTAGCAGTCATCTAACTGTGGGCCTTGTATAGTTCGTGCGTCATCTCCTGCTCTAAGACTGACACAGAGTAGCACAAAACATGACTTCGTGGCAATTCAAAGACATGGAAAGCAGGAAATGGATTGATTGGATCCCGTCGCCTCTTCTGAGGTTACAACTGCCAGTACCGAGATGGTTCTTCGATCTAAAACAAAGCTACCTTCCTAGGAGATGGGAAGAGAAAAGCCTTACAATGAACCAACAGCAGACTCCTTACAACAGCAAATGAGTAACAACCACAAGAAAAGGTACAAACCAGGTGTAATCCTGGGGGTGGCGGGGCTCTGTGGTTAAGATCACTGACTGGCTGCATTTCCAGAGGACCTAGGTTTGGGTCTCAGCACCCACAGTACAGATTATCTGTAACACCACACCACCCCAGATATCTCTAAACAGAGAAAAGTCTCATTTTCTGTCACGGACCAAGTGCCATGCCTGTGAACTGGTCCCAACGGAGAGTAGCAGAGAACCTGGCTTTTCTTAACAATTTTCTCTAACTCCAGTTCCAAGGATCAGACGCCCTCTACTGGCCTCCATGATAACTGCAGCACAAGATGCTCAGCAAAATAGCCATAGGCATAAAAGAAAAAAGACTTAATATATTAATATTTATATCTGAATCCCTATCTAGGAATTCAGAATCCTCAGAGGTAAGGAAAGGACACAGTTGGAAAGCCCTGGATAGTTGATGCCCGGCGTAATATGGGGGGAATTCTTCAGTAAGCGATTTAGTGGGTATTTCTCCTAGGCCAGCAGAGGAGAGCCTCAATTTTTTATGTATACACGTGGATGCTTTCAGCTTTCCACAGCTGCCCCTCTGGGCAGAACAAACTTCCCTCCCTACCCCGTTGGTGAGAGCTTCCTTAAAGTCAGCTTAACCCAATTCCTTAATCTTTTTTCCACTTCCAGTCTTGCTTAGATTTCTAAGACAACATAGTTCAAAGCTTTCATCTCACCACAGGTGCAAGGCTTTCATGCTCCTCTCCTTCCAAGCCAGACAAAGCTATAGCTGTGGTAAAGGCTTCGGGTTAAAAACAAAAATAACAACAACAAACAAAAACAGTGGTCTGCCATTCTCACGGCTCCCTACTCCACACCACTCCTCCCAGCTTCTCCCAGGCCGGCTAGACGAGGGTAGCTGAGAGACAAAGTCTGAGGTCTCCCTCAGCACCTGTCACTTCAAGTCTCACAGAAACAGACTCCCATTCTGAGACCTTCTCCATGCTGTCTGGGTTCTGTGATACCAAGAGTCTTCCTCCCGTGCCACCTCTCTCAAGAGCCTTGGAAAGTCTGTATCCTCCAACCTCAGGATAACATCTACTTGCCCCACCCCCAGGGTGACATCATCTGCATGCCCCACCCCCAGGGTGACATCATCTGCATGCCCCACCCTGGGTGACATCATCTGTATGCCCCACCCCCAGGGTGATATCACATGTATGCCTCATACCCACCCACCCCACCCCGGGTGACACTGAGAGATGATTTTCTTTCTTTCTTTCTTTTTTTTGGTTCTTTTTCTCGGAGCTGGGGACCGAACCCAGGGCCTTGCGCTTCCCAGGTAAGTGCTCTACCACTGAGCTAAATCCCCAGCCCCTAGAGAGATGATTTTCTTAAGAGTCTTCACGTTCCCTCAGCGATGCCAGCACAGCAGGCTAACTTCTGTCTCACCTGGTCTCCTTCACAATCCCAGCGCCTGTGGAGGCCAGATGCAGGTATTGGGCTCCCTGGAACTGGAGTTACACATGGTTGTGATACAATACCTAAGTTCTGGGAACCAAACTTGAGTCTTAACCATTGGGCATTCTCTCCAGCCCCCAAAAATATATTTTTTTTAAAAAAACTACATCTTTAGGTGATGCACTTCTGCCTACAGACACATAAACAGAGACAGAAGATAGCCTATCTGCCCTGTCTCCTTTGCTGGGTTTTGCACACATGCGCTGGGTGTCTACTCTGCTGTGCTGAGTCGGCTGTGGAATTAATGTCTCCCAGGCAGGCATGCAGCATCTAAACACCGGAGTCATCCTATGGCTCTTTGACTCCAGATCCCAGCATTTAAATCCTGGCCATCTCTCGAGCAGCAGGAGGGCATTAGCAATGCCACATTGTCCAGTGCGGATGGCATGTCAACACGGGTTTAGAATCTCAAGCTGTTTATCTCACACTGAACATGACCCCGCTTCAGAAGGACAGCCATGCCCTGGTTCAAAGGCAAGCTGAGGTGTGGGCCAGCAGCAGCCCATCCATGACCTGCGATTAAGGCATGGGGAAGACATTCTTTAGAAATGTTTTAAATTAAAAATAAGAAAGAGGGGCTTGGGGATTTAGCTCAGTGGTAGAGCGCTTGCCTAGCCAAGCACAAGGCCCTGGGTTCGGTCCTCAGCTCCAGAAAAAAAATAAATAAATAAGAAAGAATTATTGATAGCCCAGGACTTAAAATGAAATAAAATTCTATCTATGCCTTATTTAAAACTGTGTCTTGGGCCCACATCACCCTTCCTAAGTTTATGAACACCCACTGAGTATTTCTGGAATAGTCCAAGCCACCCTCAAACACCTGCCTGCTGGTTTCAAACTATGTCCTGAACTCCACTTCCTTTCCTGTGGTTGATTTTGGGGATAGGAGTTCTAGCCCCCCAAATCCTCAAGACTGCTATCTAGAATCTAAGTCAAAAATTTAAGTGTTTGTTTCTCCCTCTATTAGAAAAATAATTCTTGCTTATTGTAAAAATTCGAGGGATAAGTTCTGGCTTGGCCTTGATGAAGTTGTACGTCCATTAGTGGTTATTTTTTTCCAGTTGAAATGAATTGGCCATGCAGCTAATACTACAGAATATTTACAGTGTGTTCTGGAATATCGGGTTAGCAGAAGTAAATGCTTAAGCTCCATTTTATGTCTGATGATGTACATCTGAGATTATTTACATCAGAAGATGACTTCCGTAGACTAGATTTGTACCACGCTTCCAATTTTCTAAATGAAAAGTAATTTTCTTCACGCTACTCCAAGTAAATACACACTGAGTACACTTCCCTTGAGCAGGAGAAAGAAAACCTTATCAACTGGCAGATTAAACTCCGTAAAATTAAGAATGCTCTTTGGCCACTTAAACTGCAAAACTGGTTCGTTTTACAATGTAAACCAGCCATGTAAACCAGCCGCGCAGAGAGTCCCTGGACCACTGAAGTTCATTTCCGGTTCAACATGAGCTGGATCCTGTATAAGCTCTTAAACATGACGAGAATACCAAGGATTCCTTCCTAGCTGCTATAAAGGGCTCTCAGAAGTCACCAAAAGGCCCGGACACATTCTTGGGCAATTATGAGGACCAGGAGGACACGGGATCAGGCCAGAGAAAGAAAAGTGGTCTGTAACCGCTTTCCACTATACCCAAGCTTCTGCTATTCCGGGAACAGCTGCAGAACCCTGGCACCCCCAGCTGAGGAGAGCCACTCATACTCCTGGGGTTTACCCTTCTGACAGCTCAGCACCCTGGCTTGAATTCCCATCCCTTCCAGCTCAGGATAGACCAGAAACAAACAGCTCTTGCCACGCGGGCCAGATTCTGATACATGCATCTCAGTGCTGAACCTTGGGGTTCAGTGAATGTCCAACAGAGCTGTTTAACTGCCTGGGGAAAGGCAGGAAAAGGGTTACAGCTTGGTAATAAGATATTCCTAAGTATGAGGCTAGCCCAGAGATATGTGGGTACCTTCCAGGTATGAGGCTATCCCAGAAATGCATGGGTACCATCTATGGAAAATGAAGCAGAAACCGTTCACATTTCTTGAGAACTTTGCACCTGCCGGAGCCTCCTCTAAGTACCATGTGTGGATCACCAGCCCACACCAAGGGCTACAATTTTGCAGAGAGAAAAAAAAAGGCAGAATCCAACTATGAAGGCAAGACAGATCAAAGCCAAACACAGCTACCCAACAAGCAGGGATGAGACTTAAGAACGGTCCAGAATTTCCAAACATCCTGACCTTTGGGAGACGTAGTGGGACATAGTTCAAGCAGTCAGAAAAAGTATTGTCTCCAGAGGTTCCCTCACCTTGTTTTCATAGAGAGGGGTCTCACTAAATACGTGTGGCTGGCTTGGACCTGTCTACATAGACCAAGCTGGCCTCAACCTGGCCAGTCTGCTCTGCCTCCAAGTGCTGGGACTGGGATCAATGGCGTGTACCAACACATCCTTTTCCCAAGAAAACGTTTAAACGGCAATAAACCATTAGAAGTTTCTAAGGCGCCACACGTCCACAATCCTAAACAAATATTTTGCTGGTTTGGGTTTCTAAATGATCACAAAAGCTCTTGTTCAACTTGAATGGCAAGAACGTGGTTCAAAATCACATCTTTCCCTCAGTAAGTCCCCCTCGCTAAGCGCGGCGTTGGGAGTGAGCGGCTAAGTCTGTGGCACAGCATTCGAGAAGCCCCACGGTAGAGCCCCTGAACTGGAGGAAAATTTATTTAAATGTTATTTTATTTAACGTTATTGGCAAGACTCTCAGTTTCCAGGTTCCTATGCGAATTTAGACCCAGCTACACACACTGACTTAAAAAAAAACGTAGATTTACAATACTTTGGAATCTTTCATTCTCCCTCAGACACACTGCAGTGCTATATGATCTTGGGTTGAAATTGATTTAAGGAGAAACGGTGGTAACAAAGACTGGGAAAACGCGCTAGCTCTGTGGCCACCTGGAGCTTTTGTTTGTGTTCAAAAACAACACAGTAAAGCATCAGAGTGTAGAATGCAGCCATTTCTTCATTAAATGAAGCATTTTAAAAAATTCATTTATTTATTATGTATGAGTACACTGTCGCTGTCTTCAGACACCAGAAGAGGGCATCAGATCCCATTACAGATGGTTATGAGCCACCATGTGGTTGCTGGGAATTGAACTCAGGACCTCTGGAAGAGCAGTCGGTGGTCCTAACCACTGAGCCATCTCTCCAGTCCTAAATGAAACATTTTAATTAGGACACGAAACATTTTATGCTTTTTCTTTTAATTTAAATGTGCTAGTCTTCATTCATTTTTTTTTCAAACTAAAGAAAAGTCAGGACAACAATGAAGACAGTTTTCATTCGAACCAGTTTTATCAAACAGAGGAGAGAAGTTATCTGGTTTGGGTGTTACGGAGTTTTGCTTACACTCCATGAAAATAAGGGCTCACCAGGAAGAAGCAACAGAAACCCACAAGTGCCGGGAAAGCATGGTGGTAGCTGGCTGTTCACAGTGCTCGCCCACCTCCCTTAGATCTCCCCTCCCGCCCACGCACTGAGAAGTGAACCCAGGGCCTCACCATGCTAGGCTGGATTCCTACCACCAAGTTACTCTTTCTTGTCTGAGGGGTTACTTTTTTTCCCTTCTTTCCTTGCAATTTTGATTTTGCGATATGGTCTCACTGAGTTTCGAAGGCTGACCTTCAACTCATGCCTAGAGCCTGACATCCTCCTGCCTCAGCCTGCTGTAACTAGCCTAACAAGCAGGTGCCATGATGCCTAGCCCTCTGCCCTCCTCTTGCAGATAAAGAATATCCTTTTGGATGAATCCATGGCTCTGCAATGACCCTTATCTTTAACAAAAACACTTATCTTGTTAATAATAATAGTAATAATAATAATAATAATAATAATAATAATAATAATAGTGTAGCTTTTCTTCAGATTCAAATACTTCAGAAATTTTCATGATCAATCACTCAATCTCAGGCCCTGTGGACACCAACACTATCGACTCTGTCTCAGACTCTTCTCTTCCCTCCTCCGTCACCTCCCACCCCACCCCTTTGATCTTCCGGGCCTTTTCAAGCCTTCTATAATCCGATTGCACACAGTCTAATGGCTTTTGTTCCAACTGTTTGAGACCCAGACGCATGATAAAACATGTCTTCCACACAAGACTCATCTCAGAACTCCTTGAATCTCCTGCCCTCCTTATACAGTGCTGGGCACAATGGGAAATCTGGTGTCCTGCTTTAATATTTGCAGAACAATTCAATGCCTTCTATAAATTCAAAGGTAGAAGGAAAGCTGGGCCTTGTTGCCGACACCTGTAATCCCAAAGACTGGAAGTTGAAGGCAGGAGAACTGGGAATCAAGGTCACCCTTGGCTAGAAGATCCTACCTCAAAAAATTAAGTAAATATAAAGAAGAAAGGAGAGGGGAAGGAAACGGGAGGGGGAAATGATGGATACATTGGTTGCCAATTCCGAATCTGCAGATACATTTTTGGGCATGTCTGGAGAATCTTCTCGATTATGTTGAGGTGGGAAGACCTACCCTCACTGACAGCTGAATAAAAAGAGACCAGTGAGCCAAGTTCTAGCATCCACCCTTCTCTGCCTCCTGACTGTAGATGCAATGGACCAGCCAGCCTTCCCAAGCTGGTTGCCATGATGGGCCACATCCCTTCAAACCCTAAGACAAGATAAACCCTTGGGTTGAGTCTTGTAATGGGTTGTGCCACAGCAACAAGGAGATCAATTAATACATAGAACTGGCACGGAGAAGCAGGGCTGTTGCTGTGCCAGACCTGACTATGTGGTTCTTGGGCCTTTGGAACTCATGCGTGGGAGGAATAAGGAAGCGCTCACAACTTTGGACTAGAAACGTCCCGAACTTCATAAATAATTCTTAGTGGACCATTCTGGGGGTTCAGAAGGCCCTAATGCAAATAGAGACAGGGCAGAGGCCCAGTTCATAGATTCCAGATGAACAAGGGCTCTGTTGGGAGCCGTCCTCACAGCCATTCATGGGCTCTGAGGGCAGAGAGTCAGCTGCATTCTGCCCACGTGCTCAGAACTTGAATGAGGCTAAATGATTTATTTGTCCTGTGGAGGGAATTTAATATAGGAATAAGTAAAATGTATGTAGAGATGAATAAGAAAGAGTGAAGTTGGGAGATATAAGACGGGTAGGTAGATGACGGCAGTGCTAACATTGGCCTGTCGGAGTTTACGGTGTGTTGCAAAGTTACCACTGGAGGACTGTAGAAGTGGTGCGCGCACACAGCTGATTTTGGCTGTCACCTTGGCAGGATTTAGAACTGCCTAGGAGATGAACCCAGGTATTTCTACGGAGGTTGGAGTGAGCCGAGAAGCCCTCATCCTGAATGTGGTCACTGTTACTGGCTTTCGTCGCTCCGCTTTCCGACCGACAGGGGGCGCAACACGACCAGCCGCCTCACCTGCTGCCACCTTGCGTCCTGCACCCTGAGCCAAAGCAAACCTCTCCTTAAGTTGATTTTTGTCAAATAGTTTGTCATGGCAAGGCAAAAAGTAAGTAATACAATACATATTTTGTTGGGCTATATTGTGTGAAGGTGTTTCTCTGTATATTCAATTGTTAATTCTGTATCGGCAGAGAGCTAAATACTAGCCGGATATAGGTAATGATAGTTCTACCGTCCGTCACTGGTCTCGAGTTTCGTAAATAGTTGTTCCTTACTCATCTGCCTAAGGCAATCTAGTGTTGTGTCTGGTTGGCTTTAATCTAGAGCCGACGCCAATAGCTGAACAGGAAGTGGACGGCAGATCTTCCAGGCAGACACAGAGATGCTGGAAGAATTAGGAAGCGAGCAGAGCAGAGCGGAAGTGCGCCTAGCCTTGTGGCTAGACGTAAGGTCGGGATTGGTCGGGATAGAGCAGTCAGGAGACTGCCCACTTAAGACCCAAGCTTTAAAATATTAATAAACCTCTGTGTCGTATCTAAATAAACAAGTATTATTTTATATCTATTTAAATGTTGGATTTAAACGTATAATTGTCATGGGACGTGAGCATTTATCCCAGAGAAGTGAAACATGTGCTTTGCAAAAACCTGCATGTAAATGTTTAGAGCGCTTTTATTCACAATAGCCCCAAACCAGACCAGGAAGAGTCCAGATATCCCTCACGCGGCAAGTTGGTAACAAGATGAAATACATATATAGTCTCTGGAAAACCAATACGAAGGCTAAAGTAATGAACTTTGACAGATGCACCCAACAGCCTGGGTAAATAAACTGAGCTAAATAAAGAAGTTAACCCGGTGGGTTGAGAAGAGAGCTCAGGCAATAAGGTGCTAGCCACCCACACACGGGAACTTCAGTCCCCAGGTCCTACATGAGTGGCATGTGGATTTGGTGCCTTGAGTTTGCCACGATCACAGGGCTGGGGATGCAGACTCAGGTGGGCACCAGCCTAGGCTATTTGGGGAGCGATTCTGCCTCAAGCAACAAGACAGACAGACCTGAGGAATGACACCCAAAGTTAACCTCTGACTTCCACAAGCACACACATGCATGCACACCTACATGCATGCACACCTACATACATGCACACCTACATACATGCACACCTACATACATGCAAATATGCTCGTGCGTGCATATATACACATGCAAATGCTAATCCCAAAAGCTTACATAACTATATTACTCCATTTATATAACATTTGAGGGGTAGACATCAGATTAGTCACCGTCAGGGGCTTGGTGTCAGGGTGAAAGGAGGTGGCCGTGGTTACAGAAGGGTGACAGGGGGGACCCTAGTGATACCGAACTGGGCAGCATCTTGGCTGGGGAGGGGAGCCATGAACCCACACGTGAGAGAAAAGTATACAGGACTAAACACAAATGCACAAACCGATGCGTGTGGCCCTGGGAAACTGGAGTAGGGTGGGCAGGCTGTGCCTGTGCTGGCATTGTAATGCTGTGCCACAGCTTTGCCAGCATGGGGAGGGAATGGAGAAATGACATATGTGGGTCAGAACTCTATTCTTTCCTACAGCTGAATCCCCGTACACAACTACCAACAACAAAACAGAACAACCAGAACTTAAGAGCTAAGCCTAAAACAACAGAATACCTCAGACTCCTAAGATCATTTTTGAGACAGGGTCTCATGCAGCCCAGGCTAGCCTCCAACTTGTCTTGAGGCTTAGGATTATTTTACCCATGATCCTCTGCTTCCGCCTCCCTCCCCAGTGCAAGGTTACAGGCATGCAACAGTTATGGCGCGGCTGGGGGCTGAACCCAGGGCTTTGTATATATTAAATAATTACTCTACTAACTGGACTTCTCCGTGCTCCCAGCTTTAAGGGAAGTAAGCTCAGTGGCCAGATTCTCAGGGGAAACCTCCCAGTCAGTGGGAGATGAGTCCCGTGACCACATCAGCGGAGATTGGAAACCAGAGAGAAGGGCTAGGCACATTTAGGGGGCCTCCAGAGGGAAAGGCTAAGGAGCCATAAAACGCAAATGTGTCTGGGGATGGATAGAAGGGAAGGCTGAGGCTGGCTGAAACCAAACCACATAATTGCATCACGCTTAACACAGCCGAACCAGCCCTGCAGCCCTCTGGCTCTGTAGGCCTGGGACCACCTCTCCCTGGTGTAAACCCCCCTGCCTTATCAGCGTCAACCCCACAGGCTCTTGTGAACCTTGGCCTTGCTGACGTGGGCTCTGGAGGCTGACCTCGGAGCTGAGGTGGCATTCCAGAGAAGGCCTGTGGTAAGGCGGCAGGCTCAGGAGATTTTCAGATTATCAGTGGGGAAGGTAGGAATGTCATAGCCTGTGTGCTGGACACAGGGACATTCATCAAAAAGACAGCTGCCATGAAATCGGTGCCTCCCCTTCCCACTGAAATAGGGTGTCACCAGCATGTGTGGGGCATGGGGGGCGCTGCATATGGACATGCACACACAAACCCAAATACGGAAGAGGAATCATTTCCCAAAACAGGGCTGAGGAGGGCTAGACTCAACCATTCAAAAGACAGACGCCCAAAGAGAAGGACGCCAGGCCTTTGCACTAATCGTGAGAGCTCCAGCCCACACAGTTCCCACTGAGTAAGCGATGGGACCAGCACGTCGCTTACGGTCCAGGCTGACAGGAGGCACCTGCGGTATGTTTAGTCTGTCCTCACTGGCTTCCAGGGAAAGAACCTTTTGAATCCTGGCTGGGCAGTTGAGGAAAATTAAATCCAACTGGGAACTCTGTATTGAAGAAAGGTCGTAAGAAATGCTTCTTGGTTGTGGTTGTGAGAAGGAGCCTTTCTGGGGTACATTTGGAAGTAGTAAGAAGGAAACACAAATCTCATTTCACCAGGTCACAGCCCAAAATGACTCAGGTCTCCACCCACGGTAGGTTCTGTCGAGAGAGGGCATTTTCTGCACTGGTGAGAAATCACTTCCCACCAAACCTAGTAACCTGACTTCAGTCCCTGGAACCCTCAGGGTAAAATGAGAGATCCCACTCTTCAAAGTTCTTCTTCAACTTCTATACACATGCTATT
The DNA here is from genome assembly GCF_021556685.1 of Rattus norvegicus. NCBI lineage: Eukaryota > Metazoa > Chordata > Mammalia > Rodentia > Muridae > Rattus > Rattus norvegicus. The sequence goes on along the minus strand of NC_141534.1, from coordinate 266,169,722 downwards.
GCATGCTCGCAGGCATGCGTGTGCGTGAGCACACGAGTGTGCTCACATGCACACACACAAACACATACATATATACATATATATAATACACACATATATACACACACATGCACACACACATATATACATACACACACATATACACACACATGCACACACACATATATATATGCACACATACATACACACACTTGCACACACATACATACACACACATACACACACATACACAGACATATATACACATATATACATACACACATATATACACACACATGCACACACATACACACACTTGCACACACATACATATACACATACACACACAGACATATATACACATATATACATACACACATATATACACACACATGCACACACACATATATACACACACATATATACACATATATACATACACACATATATACACACACACGCACACACATACACACACACACTTGCACACACATACATACACACACACACACACAATATAACAGGGTCTTTGCAACAGGTGTAAAAACATTCATTCCCAGAGTAGGCTGCCCACCAGCAGGAACAAATCCAAATTATTTCTTGCTTTGGTTCCTGATACCTTGGTGCCCTTAGGCACACACCCCGCACCCCCATATCATTCACTGTCTGTGAAGAAAAGTGTCCAGGTATGAGAACCAAAGGTAGACAGTCTCTGAGCCCCTTAGACCTTGTGGAGCCTACAAACCAAGCCTGGAGCATGTGCCTCCAGCCGTCCCATTAAGTAAATGTCAAATGTCCCTCTAATCCACAGACTGCCGAGTTTTCTGTTGGCAGCTAAACAGGTCTTAATCTTAATCCATACAGCTTTCCCATAGTGAATCGCCTGACGATCATTTTATAGTTGCTAACGCCCACCTAACTTGCCCAAAGCAGAAACTTGCATGAAACCTTCTGTCCTGTCCTTATCTAGAGGGGAGACTTGGGGGTGGGGCTGGGGGAGTGTAAACCTAGACAAGTTTGTCAGCTAGAAGTCTGGTGTTGGTGACAAAGGGGAGAACTCCAGACAAGCACAGTCATGGGGCTAGGAGAAAAGGAACAAGATGGATGGAGGGGTCAGAAGGGACGAGGAATGGGAAACGGGTGTCTTTGAAATGTGCCTTTTGAAAGGAGAGGACCTTCCTGCTTTTCCGAATCCCACATTCTGCATGAGAAGCGTTATATCTCCATCATCACTGGGTTCACCCATGAGCCCCGCAGACACATGGTCCATGGTGAATGACCGATGGCTTCTTAGCACTGCCCGTGCGTGACTTGGCTGGGCAAGACATATTTTGCATTAGCTTAGGTCCTGACATTCTATCATGCTCCCTGTCAAGAGGCCAAGTCATTCTTGGAACCCTGCACATGGAGAGACATAGAACAGAACCCCAGCCGATGAGGCGGCTTCTCTGCAGGGCAGTGGTCTGGCTGGCTGCTCTGCAAACAGAGGTTTACCAAGGAAAGGTCAGCAGCCTTGGCCGGCATCAGTGGCGCTTTCGGAGGGGGCTGTGTTACGAGGCGTGGCGGTGTTATTTGTAACTGAGTTGCGTTTAGCAATCAGTGTCGCTGTGTCAGAAGCTAAAAGTGGGACAGAGCTAGGTGCCCAAGGCTCTCAATGGAGCATGGCAGAAGGCTGAGGGAATGGCCATCAACATGACATCTTCCTTTCCCAGCTCCAAGCTGCCTTCGGTGACCCTTCCCCTGCCGTCCCCTGACAGGGCTGCTCTGTCAGGCTGAAAGGGGAGAACTCCAGTGACACCTTACGTGACACTGTCTGGGATGCCTGTGGCTGGACAGGCGTGTGTCAGTGCCTTCCTCGCAGGGTATCAGCTCTCTTGTAGGGATGCATACAGGGTCCTCGGGACATGCGGGCTTCCTATCGGGGCCCCTGTGGAGGGCCCTTGCTAGTAAGAGGCTAGGAATCCTTCTGACTGGCTGTTCTCCACTGGCCTCCCCTGCAGCCTCTTCTGGATCTCTCTCTTTTTTTTTTTTTTTTTTTTTTTTTCGGAGCTGGGGCCCGAACCCAGGGCCTTGCACTTCCTAGGCAAGCGCTCTACCACTGAGCTAAATCCCCAACCCCTCTTCTGGATCTCTTAACCCCGGTTCATCACCCGTGTTACTGAGACCTGCTTCATGCTCAGAGCTGTGTGGAGCATCATGGGATGGATTCAAGAAATAAAGCAAGAGCGTCCCAGAGGCCACGTGAGCTCTAGTTTTTTAAAAAGTAGACCTTTGGGGCTGGAGATAGGGCTCAGTGGTTAAGAGCACTGACTACTCTTTGAGAGGACCCAGGTTAGATTCCCATCACCCTTCACAACAGTCTGTAACTCCAATGCCTGGGGATCTGAAGACCTCTTCTGGCTTCAGTAGACACCAGGTATGGACACACATGCAGAAACACCCTATATGCATTTTGTAAACAGAAAAATTGAAATTAAAAATAGAATTTTTGTTCTGAAATGTAAGTGAACATTGCAGTATAATAATAATAATAATAATAATAATAATAATAATAATAATAATAATAATAAAAAGCACACGGCCGGTTCCCACGAGTTCCCACTCACTGCAGATCAGCACGCTCTAGCTGTTTCTCTGTCAGCCGCTTTCACACATTGTCCCCTTGGGGGGTTGTTACCATGGCTGACACACACCTCGAGTTCCGCAGGCTGTGCTAGCGTGGCCCCATGCCACACTAGCCCTAAGCATTCTATAGCCCAGCCCAGATTCCTGTCACAGACTCTGTTCACACTCCCATCCACCCAGTGAAATCATGAACCCAACTATCAGGTTTATATGTTAAATGTTCAATGTACAATACAGCCACACGATTAACTTACAACCAATTAATACGGATATAAACTGCCCACCTAGATAAGATATATTTTGTTCATCTGGACACACAAAATCTTGTACACATCTATCCCTTAAGAATAGTCATAACAACCTGTAAATGTGCAGAGAGAAATCTTAACGTCCACCCTCTCCTCTCCTCTCCTCTCCTCTCCCCTCCTCTCCTCTCCTCTCCCCTCCCCTCCCCTACCCTCCCCTCCCCTCTCCTCTCATATTTCTCCTGCCCATATTTCCTTCTCATCCAGTGACAGGCCTCATTTTATCCTGTACTTGCCTTCCTACATAATGACATCAACCTACAAGTGAATGCTTGAGTTGGGACGGACTGGTGGTGTGGACGGACTGATAGTGTGGGTGGGTCAATAGGAAGTCAAAGGTGGCATTAGCGAGAGAGGCAGGGGCTGGTGAGCAGAAGCTTAGGAGATGGGATATGAGCCAAGGTTTGAGGAAAGGCTCTGTGATGGTTGTGAGAACCCAGGTCAGCTCAGGAGCCAAGTCACAGGCAGTGCGTTGGCTCCAAGGGGTCAGAAGTGACTGACAGAGAAGGACTGTATGTACCACACTCTGGTTGTGTGCATGACAGCCTCACAGGCAGCACCCCAGCTCTCCTGTCTGTGAACAACCGGCATGTGCCTGCACTGCAGTCAGCATGCCATGAAAGCTGACGGATGGATGAGGACAAACCGCCTGACACCCTCGTTCACACAAGAGCCCCAAACTAATACAGTTTTCAAATGCAGGGATTGCAAACTCAAGGGTCTGCGCAGTTCAGGCACAGTGACGGGGCTGGCTGGACATAAGCGGTAGCAAATGAGGAAGGGATCAATAAAAAAGGGGGAGACCTGCCTTTAAAGGACCGGCCTTGTCTGGCTGCAACCCACTGCTGCTGCCAAGGCATGCCTGCCTAGCACTGCCGTGGAGGTCTGGTCTCATGTAGCTCAGGGTGGCATCAAACTCAGTCAACGGTGACCTTGAACTCCTGATCCTCCTGCCTCTACCTCCCCCAAAGCCTGTGATTACCAATGTGTACAACCGCATAAGGTTTCTGCAGTGCTGGGAATCAAATCTAGGGCCCAGCACATGCTAGGTAGTCATTCTATCAACCCAGCCATATTCCCGGCCTCACGTCCAACAATCTGAATATTATGTGAAACCCCTTCCCCATTTTTTTTCTTTTTTTCGGAGCTGGGGACCGAACCTAGGGCCTTGTGCTCGCTAGGCAAGCGCTCTACCGCTGAGCTAAATCCCCAACCCCCCTTCCCCATTTTTAAATGTTGGTAGCTTTCTGTTTTAAAGATGTACTTTGTGGACCAAGTGAACCACATACTCTAAAGCTATACTCGGTCTGCTGGCGAGCTTTGGCTCTGAGGATAAGAAAATTTGGGTTCGAAAAGCCTATAAGCTAAAAAGACCCCAGCAAAATGAATTTATGGTTACGGAGGTGAGTGGAACCAGATGGTGCAGACGGAGGGGAAACAGAGAGCCTGCCTAGGGGCTAGGGAGGCCTCGCATCTGAGCCGAGCAGCATTTGCAGGGGTGAAGACGTTATGTGAACATTCCTCAAGATGGAAGCCTAAGAGGTGTGTGCTGTATGCAGTGTGAGTACGACTCAGTGCAAAGAGTAAGCAAGACAGGAAGAGATGGCCCAGCGGCCAAGGGCACTGGCCGCTCTTCCATTCCCAACACCCAATGGCAGCTCACAGCCATCCCTTACTCCATTTCCAGAGGACCCAGGGCTCTCCTCTGAGCACCAGGAGATGTACAGACATCCATGCAGAAAACATCTATATACATAAAATAATTTTAAAAGTAAACTAGAGAGCCCCACCCCTGGTGGCTGAGGAAACCACTTTAATAAAGCACTCCATTCCCTTCTGCCTTTCTGTTGGTAGCCTGCTGCCCCCGACTGCCCCACAGGACACTGTCTAGGCCAGCACTTTCTCCATGGAGCCTTTCCCGACTGCCACCCCAGCCCATGTGTGCCCTTGGTCCATCTAGATCCTCCCAGATCTCCTTTAAAGTGGCTTTGTGAGTGCCACTTTCTCTCTCAGTCACCCACAAGGTGACCTTCCCTGTATGTCTCCCCCAGACCTCTGACCTTGGGGACAAGATGTCATGTCTGCAGCCCAGACCTACACAAGGCAGTCATTCAGGTAATACCCGACTGGCTCCTTTTGCAATCAGGACACAGAAGGTTACCTTTACCATCCCCATCTCCCTAGAGGTGACTAAGCACAGAATTTAGAAACATGAGGTTGGCAGGGGCCAAAGGAGGAGGAGCTGAAGTTTGGCTGGAAAGGCAGAGAGTATTTATCGTCAAAGAACTTTAATGAGGCCCATTCTCCTGCAGTCAGCTGCAGGACTTCCCACGGAGGTGAGCAGTAGGTATGAGTGTGCACTTGTGTGCACTGGTGTGCATGTGCATGAGTATGCATGATTCCTAAATTACTTCTCTGGCCCAAAATACTCCAAGCCAATGCTGCCTGTCTTAGTCAGGGTTTCTATTCCTGCACAAGCATCACGACCAAGAAGCAAGTTGGGGAGGAAAGGGTTTATTCAGCTTACACTTCCACAGTGCTGTTCATCACCAAAGGAAGTCAGGACTGGAACTCAAGCAGGTCAGGAAGCAGGAGCTGATGCAGAAGCCGTGGAGGGATGTCCTAACTGGCTTGCTTCCCCTGGCTTGTTCAACTTGCTTTCTTATAGAACCCAAGACCACCAGCCTAGGGATGGCACCACCCACAATGGCCCTCCCACACTGATCACTAATTGAGATCCCTTACGGCTGGGTCTCATGAAGGGATTTCCACAACTGAGGCTCCTTTCTCTGAGATAACTCTAGTTTGTGTCAAGTTGACACACAAAACCAGCCAGTACAATGCCCAAACTTCAGCAGGCATCAGAATCCCCAAAAGGTTTGTTAAAACATGCCTGGGCCCATCTTACAGATTGGGTAAGTACGTCTGGCCTTAGAGTTTGCATTCCAACTTCCTACCCCATGCCATAGCTGCTGCTGTTCCCAGAACTTGCTGCCACTGGCATTGCCCACACACGAGCATGCTCTGGAAACAAAGAGCATCATGGCACGCTAGCCTTCTTCTATTGGCACCCTTGACAAAACTCATTACACTGTGCTGTGCGCACAGCCACATGAACGATGCAGACAGACTTACGGCCAACAGTTGTACTCTCACCTTTGCTTACCAGAAAAGGAATTGCTACTTCTGAGTGCCCTTCACGGGATTTGCTGTTGAAGCAGAAAAATGACACCCACTTTTGGTCACTCCCCAACAGTCAAATGGTCTCAGGTTCAAACACATGACTCTGAGAGTAAAGATTTTGAAATCCATGTCCATCGGTGAGCTTGTCCACGTCTCCATAAGTCTCTGGTTAAATGAGCCATTTGCCAGGTTCTCCTTCAATAGATTCCCCCACCTCGTTCAACCACAAGAGGTATCCATCATGGGTTCGGGCTAATGAACTTTCTCAGAGACTAAGCCAGCCAAAGGGTCTCTCTAGCAGCGTCAGAGGGTGGAGGCAGCCTTCCAGCAGGCAGGCTAGCACGATACTCTGAAATAGCAGCCCTCGCTGTCCCTGGCAGGAGGTGTACTCTGACGTATTCAGTTACGAGTGAATGCCTGGGCATTAAATCTAAATGGCCCATGATATGGAATGCCCGGGCTTGGATTATTTATGCCTCTGCACCTGTGGAAGCAGAGACTTAATTATTTATTTCGTGCTAAGTTTCCAACCTCGGCCTTCCAGTCTGCAGATCAATAAAGCACGTGAGTTAAACTACGGGCGGCTGGGGGACACCACTCAGCAGGAGTCAGAAAACTTAAGAACTTCGATACCCAGGATGCCACCTTTCTTGCTGTCTAAGGATGCCCTAATGAAATTCAATCATGTGTGGAGAAGTCTTAAAACCTTTGAAATAGTAATGCCTGAAAGACCACATCTGTGATCTCTCCATAAGAACGGGACGCAGGAGGCGAACGTACAAAGCCTGAACCACAGATGTCTCTGGTCTTTTGAGGGATGGGGAGGCAAGGTTTCTCTGTGTAGCCCTAGCTGTACTGGATCTTGCTCTGTAAATCAGCCTGGCCTCGAACTCACGGAGATCCGCCTTCCTCTGCCTCCCGAGTGCTGAGAGGGAAGACATGTGGCACCCGTCGCTTGGATATCTGTTGGTCCTTTCTCGACACACATCTGACTGGCTGTAGGAGGCCAATGGCTCATCTCGATCCTATGCCTCCCCAGCATGGGTAGTGGTGTGCTTCAAAATCATTATAACTCCCAAGTTGGCCCCCACAGCTCTCCGTGTGATGTAAGAGGAAGGCATGCTTTCCCACATGGAAATACTTCCTTACGGTAAACATCAGTGCAGGGAGGTCAGTGAGCCCGTGGTGCAATAATTACTATTTTAGCCCAGGCTCTCACCCGCCAATCACTTTAGTAGAGCTACTGAGAATTCAAACCTCTTCACTCACCTCCTCTACACAATTCCTTCCCTGAATTAACTGGAGTTCAGCCTCCTATTGTGGTAAGATAGATGGATTCCCACTTTGTCTCATATTCGTCACTAGAGGGGTCAGTTTTCACAGCTAGCTTTAGAAAGTTCCCAAGGACCCGGCAAATATTTACCTACAACTTTACTACAGCCCCTAAAGAAGGCTCCTTAAGCTACCAGCACAAGGGCCATGCTAACCCAGCCAAGCAGCCACGCTGAGGATAGGAGCAATGGCAGCAGGAAGAGCAGGCCTAACCTCAACTGTGACAACAGGACCATGTCCTTGGAGGAGTAAGGTTCCTGCTTCGGTTTGATCTTGGGCCTTGGTTCTCCCAAAGGGCAAGATGTAGCCTGCGTTGTGTGAGTCTATCCTAGATCACGGAATCCCTACAATTACTGAAGAGCTGGTCTCATGACAGGGATTCTCCGTAAACACTGGCTGGATGAGTGACTCTCTACCATAAAACACCTGCCTTAGGGCCAGCAAGAGGGGAACCCATGAACGTCCGCCCACACAGGTGCTTCTGTCCCTCCTAACTCTCTGACCCAGTTACTGAGGAGAAACTTGAGAAATTTAAACTTGAGCCAAATATATCACTGGTTCATTCTGTCGCACGGACTTAAGTAGGTTACAGACCACATGAAAACCAAGCCAGTTTGCCAAAAGTAAGGCTAGCTATCCCTCAACGATGATGGTTTGCAAGCAACTTATACAGGGTGGTCCTAGAAGTTAAACTAGGCCATTGGTCTGTTAAAATAGTTCATATGTAGTTTGATAAATTCATATGTACTCTCCCATTTTAATATGGCAAGAATAGAATAAATATTTATTTTAAATATAGATAAGCAAAATCTTCCTATTCCTTGATGTATTTCTTTAAAAGAGATAACATGCCATTTAAAATGAGTATCACTCCTAGACAAGAAAGTAATTCAGTAACAGAGAGGAGTAGCTAACCCCCCTACCATGCAGTTTTAAAATGGTCATGCTTGGGTCACGCTCAGTGGGAGAGCAGTTGCCTAGCATGTTCAAGGCCCCGTGTTCCATCACCAGCACTCAACATGTAAATAATGTTGAAGGTCGTATTCATGCTCAAGCTAGAGACGGGCAAGCACCTAGAAACACACCATGCCATGGAAAGGCATAGACCAGAAAGGACTATGACAAATAAAGCCATTGAATCAACTTCCTCCCAACAAAAGAAGCCATTTAGCTAGAGGGATCTGCTGGTGCATGCTGAGCTTGCAAAGCACTAACACGAACCCTTCCTGAAGTGCTCTGCAAACCAGAAAGGGCAAAGAAACCCTTCTTGTTCTCTGAGGACAACCATCCTAGTATCAAGATCGGAAAAGACGCTAGGAGGAAAGAAATCTGCAGAGAAAATTGTCTTTGTGAGTGTGATACAATCAACAGAGTGGTTGTAGACAGTTGACAGGTAGTAAAGAAGTAAACAGCGTGTCTGTCCCGGCTTAAATCGACTGTCAGCTTAGCAGGATATGGAGTCACCTTGAAAACAAACCCCTGCTCATGTCTTCGGGATTTCTGGGTTACGACAACTACAGTTGGAAGACCCTAACTGGGCAGCACCCTTCCCAGGCTGGGTACCTTGTGACCAGATGGCCTCTGGTTTCTGTCACCGGGTCATCCTCACTGTGATGGACTGCGTCCCTTCACGCTATGCCAACACAAGCCCTTCTTCCCCCCCCCCCCCAGTTGCTTCTTTTCAGGAAAAGAAGCTAATGACCTGATAAGCGAAACTTACTCCCAAAATGCAAAGGGTGGGTCAAGATTTTAAAAATCAATAAATAGAACCATGGCACATTAATAATGCGAAGAGAGAGAAGCACACAGTCATCGGCTTGAGGCATTAAAAGTATGTGGCAACAATCCAACCCCTGTTCATGATTAAAAATTAAAACTCAGTACACTGGGATAGAATGAGCCTTCTCAGCATAATAAACATCTGTGAGAACCCCCCAGGCCGAAAGCATGCCTAACGTCAAAGACTGAAAGACTTAAGGGCAACCGAGATTGAAATAATTTTCCCGTGTATCCGGAACCAGATAAGGATGCCATCTCTTCAGCATATGGCTAGAGATTCTACCCAAAGTAAATGAGGCAGGAGAAGAAACAACATTCAAAGTGAAATTTAAGAAGTAAAAGTTGTTTTCACAGATGATATGATGCTACATGTAAGAAGACTTAAATGTATTTCTGTGTGTCTGTGTGTCTGTCTGTCCGTCTGCCTCTCCTATCTCCCTTCCTCCCTCTCTCAATTTTATAGCTAATAAGCACATAATCACGCTGTAAAACCAAAACATAAAATATTTTTATTCAATGCCATCTGATCAAAATGGAACTCTTTCAAAAACAGAAAAAAGGAATCACAAAATTCACACAGGCTCTCCAAAAACAGATAGCCAAAATAATCACCAAAAATAAGGATAGGTTAGAAAGCCCATACTGCCTGATTTTGAAGTGATCTCCTTGCTATAGTAACCAGAGGTGGCACACTGACAGAAAGACAAATGAAAGACCAATGGACTCGAACAGACAGCCCAGAAAAAGAAATGCATGCATGCTGGGTTTATTAATTTTCAACAAGTGTCTCAAAAAGAAAAAATCTTATCAATGAATAATACTGGAAAATCTGTAGGGCCGGAGAGATGGCTCAGCAGCTAAGAGCACTGGCTGCTCCTTCAGAGGACCCAGGTCGCATCCACAGCACCACACGGTGGCTCACGACTATGTGGAACTGCAGATCCAGGGCATCCAATGCCTTCTCTGGCCTCCGCAGATTCCGGGTACACACATGACGCATGTATATGTGTGTAGGCAAAACACCAAAACACAGAATGGAGAGAGAGGAAAATCTGGATACCCACATGCAAACAAATGGACTTCAACCATTACTTTACACCCCATACAAGAGCTTGCACAAGTGGGCTCAGCGCTGAGGAGTGCTCACTGCTCTCTGGAAGAATGTTCCAGAGAACCTGAGTTCAGTTCTCAGTGCCCACATCTGTCAGCTTGTACCTGACTGTAAGTCCAGCTCCAGGGCATCCCACACCCTCTTCTAACATCCTGGGTTACTGCACACATGACATTGACTCACACAGACACATACACATAAATAAAAATAAATACCAAAGGCCTAAATCTCAGAACGGAGCCATTTGAAAAGGAACATGGGAGCCGGCCCCTTACATACAGCTCCAGAGCACAAGGCAAAGGAAGACCTGGGTAAATAAAATGCCATCAAGATAAAAACTTGTCTGCAGCAAAAAAACATCCAGTTGGTGAAAAGACAGTCCCCAGACTGGGAGGAAATACATACAAACCACATATATCTGATAATGGGTAAGCATCCGGAAGAGACTAAAGAAATCCTACAACCTTCGTCTTAAAAAAGAAAAAAAAATCAAATTCAAAGTAGACAAAGGTCATGGTAGGTGTCCCTGCAGAGATACACGAGAGGCAATTAAACACGTTAAAAGGGGTCATTAGCTGTAATTGAAACGCAAATCAAAATCACAGCGTGCGCTTCCCAGCTGCAATGTCGGCCGCTGCTGCAGTGCTGTCTGTCACTTCACACCTGTGACGGTCACACCCGCGATGATGGCCACCACACTTCTTAGAGTTGCTTTCCTTGGTGCTGTGATAGGACACCCGACAGGTGATTTCAGGGAGGAAGAGTTTCCGTGGGCTTGTGGTTTGAAGGGACAGAGTCCATCATGGTCCAGAAGGCATGGTGGCAAGCAGGCTTTATAGCCACAGAGTATGCAACTGAGATTCCTCACATCTCAGTAGAACAGGGAGCAGAGACGGGACAAGATGTGAGGAAGGCGGGGTGGGGGGGGGGGGTTGGGGGGGTAAGGTGTCCTGGCTAAAACCTCAAGGCCTGTCCTTTAACAATCTTGTTCTAGTTAGGTCCCGCCTCCCAGAGATTTCACAACTTCCCAAAAAAGCATCAGTAGATGAGAACCAAATTGTTAGACGAGAGCCTGTGGGGGATATTTCATAGTTAAACAGCTACAGCTGCAATAAAAGCAAACAAAGTGAGTTCTTTTGGAGTAATTCAAGATTCAGGAGGTTGAGGGTCATCACGAATTCAAGCCAGCATGGAGACGCGGTCTCAAAAAAAAGCAAAACAAAATTTGAAAAAGTTCTTTTTAAGAACATGAAGCTTGGAAGACAGGTAGGTCTGAGTTTGATGCTGGCCTGGTCTACATAGCAAGTTCCAGGTCAGCCAGAGCTACATAGAGAGACCCTGTCTCAAAACAAAACAAAAACCATACAAAAGAACGTGGAGAAAACAGAACTGCTGACGGGGATGCCAAGCTCGTCCAGCCTCTGTACGAAGTCTAGCATTTTCTTGAGAAGCTAAACTGAAAGTTACCCTATTATCTTAATCTGTTTGATCAGTTACAACAAATCACCATAGACTGTCACATACACAAATGAAACTCTTACATATGCTATGCCATGAATCAACCTGAAAAACATCTGTTCAATTTTACTAGCTACATAAATAAAAGGGCAAATGTTACAAGTAAACTACAAATGTGCTTACATGAGATATCTAAAATTTATAGAGACCATGGAATAGAAACTAGCAGGGCTGGGCAGGGAAGAGGGAGCGCCACTGTCTAACGGACAGAGAACATTTCTGTTGGGTGACAGAAGTTCAGTAACTGTGAGACAAGGACACAGCACAATGTCACTGAACTAGATATGGTTGTGTATATGTTCTCCTAATAAAAGTGCCCTCATACATACAAGGAACACTAAACAGAGTCAGCAGACTGTATTCTGTATTTATACATACATATGCAACAATAACAATGAATGGGAGAGACCACCCCACACAGTGAATCACAACTAAAACACTAAGTATCCAGAATGAAGAACTATATGAGAGCTGGAGAGAAACACTCAAGTATAGGAAGGGTCATCAGAGCAACTGTTCATTTCTCAATGGAAATTTTGAAAGCCAGAATCTTTCTTATTTCAAAACACAAGCAGGTAACTCCAGGAGGTCCAGGCTGAGCCAACGTAAGCATCTCTTCAGGAAGATTCATGGAGAATCAATCCCACAGGGTCAGTCTTCAAACAACCTTTCCTTTCAAGTCCAATTTTACTGCCACACTATCCCTTTTCAGATGTGAACACAGAGACTCCCCTCGCTCGGTGCTCTCTGGATCTGAGTATGACAGAGAAGACGTTGTAGCCTGAATTAAAGGGATTCCAAATAAAAGAAACTTCAGATTTTTAATATCTTAAACTTCCAAAAGTTATCACTTCAAAGATTTTTCCCCCTCTCCTGCTGCATTTAGGTCTTGTGCTTGGGACACAGAGGGAACGCACAGGGGCTTCTGGGAACTTAATGTGTTCTTTTTTCTTAATTTTTTTAATTGACATAAAATCCACTTGGGTTGCTTATGGGATGAAGCACCACGGCTTAAACCATCTATATGATATGCGGTAATCAAACCAGGGTTGTTCATATTTTAATTCCTCAAACACTCTCAGTTCTAGATACTGAAACAGCTTTTTCCCTCTGTACAAGAACATGAAAGATTTTTATTTATGTGAGTTGTGTGGCTTTTTTTTTTCTTTTTTTCGGAGCTGAGGACCAAACCCAGGGCCTTGCACTTGCTAGGCAAGCACTCTACCACTGAGCTATATCCCCAAACTCGAGTTGTGTTGTTTTTAACCCAAGGGTTAGGTAAGCATCCATTTCTGTACCCTTCTCTGGGGGTCCTAAACGTCAAGCCCACACCTTTACAGAAGCAATCCTATTATTAAAGACACACATCTTAACAAGGAAGACCCCTCTCCTGGAAACTACACCATAATGTCACTTGCCCATAATTTCACAGTGCCCAGCGATGGAATGACCTGCTTAAGGTCTCAGCAAATTACTGGAGAAGAGTGGAGACTCTCAGTTCATCCTTGGGTCTGTTACCCAAAAATATGAAACTTCTTTCCAGTGCTCATTCTACAATGTGTTCCTAGTCACTGGCAAACCTTGTAATATCATCTCGCTGGAGCTAATACAAAACATTTTTTGCTCATTTAGATTTATTTTTCCCATGAAATTACTCAACTGAGGTCTGGATCAGATATCTCTATTTAATCTGGTGGAACTGCACTTCTCTCTAATACTGTGTAAAACCACCGTTGAACATAAATATGATTAGAGTGTTCTGTCGTATCACCCGACTTAATCAATCTGCTATAAATACCTCACGGATGATTTGAGGCACATCGAATGGGCTCATTGCTTTAAAAAGAAAATAAAATCAACTCTTTGGGGAACTCTGACATGTAAAATATGGAAAGGGAGACAGGGTTTGGGCTCCCTTGTTGTACATTTGTAACGTCTCACTGCTCCCCCTACTCCCCATCAGTACCACACAACTCAGATTTTCCTTTTGCTTCGGATACTGTGGTACTAGAAACACATGTGCTTACTTTTTTTTTATATAACCAAATTAAATTAATTTTAATTAAAAAAGTATATGCAAGAAAATAATTTTCAAAATATTGAGTCATATATATGTTTATATCTTTTGAAGTAAGATGCTTTATTTTATTGACATTTTCATTTTTTCTTGGATATTTTTTATTTACATTTCAGATGTTATTCCTTTTCGCAATTTCCCAGACATAAGCCCCATATCCTATCCCCTTCCCCTTCTTCTATAAGGGTGTTTCCCTCCCCAACCATCCCTCCTCCTGCCCCCCAAAGTTCCCCTACACAGGAGCCTAAGGAAACCAAAAACATGCACCAGCTTTCTTGGATCTGGAATCATGGAAGATCTGAAACATTTGATGTAGATATGAGGAAATAAACTTGGATATCCATCAAAAGTAGTGTAACTGAGAAAACAGTCCAGATCACACAGAAGATGGTGCTGCTCCGTTATTCCTTCTGTCTTTTAAAAGTGAGAAAAACCCCCGCTATGATCATGGGGTCACCAAAGGGTTCTATGGAATTATAAGCTGGTAAATGAAGGCTATATACTTTCATATTTTCATTGTTAACACAATTCACTTGATGGACTGATTCATATATGCTTCTTGTTTTGGTATACATGGGGTTTTTTTTTTTTTGTTTCATTGTTTTGTTTTCTTAGCACAGATATCTGTACATTATCAAGGATGTTCTAAAACTCAATATATAGACCTGACCCATTGGCCTAAAACTCAGAAAGATGTTCTTGCCCACTGTCCTACCGGTCTCCAATATCTGTTCTTTCATGTTTTCAGAGATGGGCTTTGATATGCAAAGGCTTTATGACATTGATTACACCCATGGACTTTCTCTCCTGTCTATGTTGTTTTATTTACTTGGAGATGATACTGTCTTGATAAGGCTTTATCACATTCATTACACTCATAGGATTTATCCCCAGTATGTGTTCATTTATGTCTTTGGAAATATTGCTTACAAAGGCTTTACCATATTCATTACATAAGTAGGTTTTCTTTCTAGCATGTGGTCTTTTATATACTTGGAGAAGACACTGTTTTGCAAAGGCCCTTATCACATCCATTACATTCATAGGGTTTCTCCCCAGAATGGGTTTTTGTTTTATGTACTTGGAGATGAGACTTGTGCAAAGGCTTTATTTACCACAATCATAACATTCATAGGGTTTCTCCCCAGTATGTGTTTTTTTTGTGTACTTGGAGATGACACTGCTGTGCAAAGGATTTGCCACATTCATTACATGCATAATGTCTCTCCTCCATTGTGTGTTCTTTTACATGTTCGCAGATAATTTTTACATGCAACAGCTTTACCACAGTGATTATATTCGAATGGTTTCTCTCCCTTACCAATTCTTTCATGCCTTTGAAGATGATTTTGAAATGTAAGGGCTTTATCACACTGAGTATATACACAATGATTATCTTGAGGATGACCTCTTTCATGCCTTTCATACATTCTAGAACTTTTACAATGTTCGTCCATACTGCAGTCTCCCCATGTGTATCCGACAGCAGTGAGGTTCTTGTAGGTCTCCAGCATCACATCTTTGTAGAGCCTCTTCTGAGAAAGATCCAGCAATGCCCATTCTTCCCAAGTGAAATTTATGTGAACACCATCATAGTTCACTGCATCTGTTTCAATATATCTAGGCTTCCTGTCTCACCGTGAATGCACCACAGCTCTCAGTAGTAGCCCAGAAAGCTTTAAGCTACTCAGCTTTCGAACCAAGCATGAAGGAAGTCACCGTGCTTACTTTTACTAATGAACATAATTTGATTTTTTTTAAAGAATAAATGATCAGGGCTGGAGAGATGGTTCAGTGGTTAAGAGCACTGACTACTGGGGCTGGGGATTTAGCTCAGTGGTAGAGCGCTTACCTAGGAAGCGCAAGGCCCTGGGTTCGGTCCCCAGCTCCGAAAAAAAAAAAAAGAACCAAAAAAAAAAAAAGAGCACTGACTACTCTTCCAGAGGTCCCGAGTTCATTTCCCAGCAACCACTTGGTGGCTCACAATCATCTGTAATGGGGATCCGATGCCCTCTTTTGGTGTGTCTGAAGACAGTGACAGTGTACTCACATACATAAAATAAATAAATTTAAAATATAAATAATCAAGAGAGGTCAAGCAATAGCAACAACAAACAGTATACAGTTGGGTGCAAGCAGGAAATTCCAAGTGCAAAAACCTAATCCTTATCAGATAAAGTCGTGATCTCCATGAAGGAAAAGTGCGTGGGAATGAGAGGTTCACTGTGTTAAATGAAAGAAACCAGATTCAGAGACGTGGACCTGTAAGAGGAGAAAGGGGCCTAACAGGAAAAGGGAGCAGGAGAGGGGAAGGGGATACACAAGACATGAAAACAGGGAGGGGAAGGGGGAGGGGATACACGAGACATGAAAACAGGGAGAGGTGCTATTTGGAAGGACTTAGCAAGATTGGGGAGGAGGTACAAGGGAGGGCAAATAAAACAAACTATAATGTCATATGTGCATGTAAATATTATAATAAAATCTATTTACATATATGCTAACTAAGATAATAACAATTTTTTTAAAAATCAGAGGTTCTTAATTGGACCTCAGAGTATGAACCCTAAACATAGTGTACTAAAGTGTGTGTGTGTGTGTGTGTGTGAGAGAGAGAGAGAGAGAGAGAGAGAGAGAGAGAGAGAGAACCATAACCTTAAACAGAGAAGTGAGAAGAGATGTCACTAGTTACTATAAAGAAATGAACAGAAGAACGTGGGGTTTGGGCGTGATGGCCCTGATTTCTATAATAGATTTCACCAACACATTGTACAGTGGATCTTCCCAAAAGGCCTGCGAGGCAGGTAATAGACCCACCCCATTCTGCAGAAGAGGAAAGAATTCTAGTCAAACCCCACAGCTAGTATGTGCATAAGCAAAGGGCTGGGGGGGAAGCTCTGTGCTAGCTCCGTGCCTAACACAGAAAGGCTCTGGGTTCAGTCCCCGGCACTACAGTCAAGCAGTTAATCAATAGGTCTGGCAATGGATATAGCATGCCCAACATTAGCAAGTAACAATTCAATCCCAAGTCTACCAACCAATCAGTCAGCCCATCAGTAGGCAGAGCTCCATGCTAGAGTTCCCGTCTAACGTGTGCAAGGCTCTGGGTCTGATCCTCAGTACAGGCAACAAACAGGCAAATCTTTTGTCTGAGGACGGTGTGGAGTTAAGGGGCTCGGCCCCTGCACAGCGTTTAAGTCTGTGGTACAAGGTACCAGTGGGCATTTGTACAAGGCACAGAGGTAGGACCAGCGGGAATTCCAATGGTCTCTCAGAAGCTCTTTCTGCACACAGCTGTACCACTGAGTTTTTAAAACAAAGACTCTGCTTATAATGCATGATGGAAACACAACACTTAGAGGGTGAGGTTTAATTTACACTATATGCAACATGCAAAAATGCTTGCCCTTGACCCTAAATTGAACATGTTCACCTCTACCTTTTTTTTTAATTTTTTATTTTATTTTTATTTTTTGGTAAACACTAAAAGCCCTCATGAGTAGAGAGTCCTGCTCCCACAGCCTTCTAAGTCTGAAGCTGGTCGCCCTGATCTTCTCAGGGGTTTCTTCCTCCCCTCTTGTTAGGGACAATTAGTGACTTACTAACCAAAATAGAAAGGAAAAAAAATAACCCTTCCACTGTACCCTTCTTATCTAGGTGTTTAAACGCCGGCGTTATCTTCCAGCCACCTCGTGATCACTCTAAACTACACAGCTGTCAACAAAAGGACAGAAAATCAGAAACTCCTGGTTGACTTGACTTGACAGAACACAGATTTGTCACCAGTTAAAAATAGATCACCCACCACTCAGAAGGGCACAGGACAGCTTTCAACCTCATCTCTGTGGCCTCCAGCAGTTCAGGGAAACACACCAAGCACTTCACCAAGTGAACGGACAACCAAATAGCCTTTCAGAATAGCTCCATTTCAGTGTGCTCACCAAGGGCAAGATGACAATGAAACCATGAGGCCAAATATGAAAACCCTCACATCTGAAGTGATTGTAACCATCAGAAAGGACAATAAAGGCACACATGGGAATCTTCCCAAACCAGCAGCTGCTCCAGCTGTCATATTTCAGAAATAAGCATTGTCACTCAGCCTACCAATGAGCTACCTTCATCACCCTTTGGGTGGGTTACCCCCCCCCCGACATAGGCTGTTCAGAATATAGACACTTCTCAAGAGGTCAATGCCCTGGCACTTAGCTCGGTGGCAGAATATCTGCCTAGTATGCAGACACCTTAGTTTTGAGTCCCACCATAGCCACCACCCCTAAGAAAATGGTTGGAAAAAAAGAGTTAATGAAGAAAATGTAAAGACCACTATAACCATCCAGGATTTTTGATGTGTTTGGTTGTTGTTTAGAGATGCAGTCTCCTGTATCCCAGGTTGGTCTCAAATTTATGGCCTAAGGACGGCCATCAATGTCTGCCTACAGCTCCCGAGTGCTGGGACCATGGACACATGAGTGCTGGGACCGTGGACACATGTCCTCCGTGCTTAGTTCCTGCTGTGCCTAGAACCTAGAACTTTGTGCATCGGGGTGGGCATTCTTTTTTTTTTTCCACATGGAGAGGTTTAATGAGAGAAGAATAGCAGAGGAGAAGAAAGGCTGGCCATGGGCATGTGGAGGGAAGAGGTGGGTGGAGAGAAGGGACAGGGAAGAGGGGAAGAGCAGGGAAGAGAAGAGAACAAAGAGAGCAAGAGGAGGAAGAGCCGGGGTGGTTATTCTATCAATGTCATCCCTAGCATCGGTCAGATTTTGTGCCAACAGCTCTTTGTCTCACCCACATGTTAGCGGAGGGGGTTGTTCTCAGGGCCCCAAGGCCAAGGGATGCAGTGCAGGACTATCACGCTGCTGACAGCTCTGGAAATAACTGACAGACTGGCTCTGCTGTGGCAATGTCTTAAATATTGACTGATCAATCATCCTTCCCACCCAACTGTAAAGAACAAGATGAGCGAGCTCTGTCCAAAGGCCTTTCTAGCAATCCAAATGTGGCTTCTCATTCCTAGCAAGAACCCGTCTGTGTGCCCACAATGCTTTGCACACACATTTAGTGACTAAAGAATACACATTAAACAACTCTTTATAAGAGTTTGAATCTTGTGTGAGGACAAAGTGAAGCTCTCCAAGTCCTCTGTGTTGGTTCTGTCTGTTTGGGGCTTGCCATCTTCATAGATCTCCTAGGAGTGTGGGATGACAAGTTCTTGTCTATCTTCACCTTAAGTGACACCGTGGGACCCCTATTTGCAAGAATCTCTCTAAAAGTCAAATAAATTTACTCACACACTCATCAAAAAGATAATTAATTCAAATCTTTCAACGTAAAAAATGTAATCTTGTCATCTGACACAGGGTGTGTCTTACTTTTCTTGCTTGCTTGACCACAAAAGTAAAAGCATTTCCTAGAATTATATAAAAAGCTAGCAAAACATAATATCTGTGCTCGCTGGCTGTTCAGTGAACCATCCTTTCAATCCCTATAGTTACTTATTTATGTATGTATGTATGTATGTATGTATGTATGTATGTATGTATTTAAAGTGTCTTTGCATAGCCTTGGCTGTCCTGAAGCTTGCTATGTAGAGCAGGCTGCCCTCAAACTCACAGAGATTCTCCTGCCCCTGTCTCCCCAGTGCTGGGATTAAAGGTATGTACCACATAGTAAGCACTTTAAGTTTTCGGAGCATTTGAAGGTTCTCCTCTTCTAGAAAACTAACTTATCATACTCAGTTTGCTTTCCAAAACAAGTGACGGTGTTGCCAAGCCTTGACTGAGCTCCCGACTGAGACAAACCATCTAAACAAGTGGAACATACAACAACAACGAGAGACTGCACTGAAGGAAGGGCTTCCTTCAAGAAGCAGGCTGACATGAACATTCCTGAAGAGCAGGAAGCAGAGAGTGGGCTCATTATCTGAAAGACAGATTCAGGCTGTACAGCATTTACTTATATCCTCTAAAACTCTCTTTGCAACAAGATTAATAAAACTCAAGGGCCATCTCCACCCACCCTGAGACTAAAATTGTATGAGACACAACAGCAGGTCAGATCACACATCCATGCGGTGCTTTGAGCTGAAAAAGACTGCTTTTGCCATCAATCAGTGTTTCCTGTGTTGGGACAGAGTCCAGAATCTTGCATCTGCTGGGCAAATACTCTACACTATTCAGCTACAAACCCAACCCTTGTCGTTAATGATTTGAAATTAAGGAAATTAAGATTTATTATTATGCCTGATGGACCAAATGCCCATAAAGCTGAAACTAGATAAAGGCAACTGTGGAACCCAGAGGTGGTTAGGAATTAGATGAGGTGCCAGGCATTGCGATACATGTCTTTATTCCCAGCACTCTAGAGGCAACCTGGTCTATATGGAGAATTCCAGGCCAGACAGACCCTATAGTTGAAACCCTGTTTCAAAACTAAAATTAGATGAAACCAAAACTTCAAGGTCTGTGATCATAATAACCCAAAATGAAAGGTCCCAAATCACACCAATACAAGTCACATTGATACAAGTCACACCAATACAAGTCACATTGATACAAGTCACACCATTACAAGTCACACCGATACAAGTCAGGGCCAGATAAATAAGTGAGAGAGGGAGGGTGGCTCCTTCTCACCAGAAGATCCCAACTAGTAAACGTGGGAAGAATGAGTATCCCAGCAACCCATCACAGCAATGGTAACTGACTCCACTAGGGACAGCTAAAATTAGTGGGTAAAAGTTTGAAAGAAACAGTACATTTGCATAATCTTATACCTCCCCCTGAAAATTATTTTCAATTAAAAAAGGGAAAAAAACGCAACTTTGAACTTCACGACTGACATCTCCTTAATCACATGCAGAGCCCAGATGCCCACTAAGGACTCATTTCGAATTACATGCACACTAAACAAACTCAAACCCAGGAAAGCCACAGCCTAAAGACTAAGCCTGAGCCTCTGCCTGTTTCATAAACGATGTCATCCTGGGACACAGCCCCGTCATTCACCCGAATCTTATCTGAGGCTGCTTTTGTGCTACAGTGAAGGTGAACGGCTGCAACAGAGACCACATGGCCTATGAAGCCTGGAACGCTTATCTGGCCCTTGATAGAAAAGACTTGGCTGATCCCTAGGCTATGAAATAACAAGTCAATCTCTTGAAAGTGTCAAGGTCACAAAGAGAAGGAAAGATTGAGAACGTGTCACACAGTGGAGATGTAGCAACCCAAAATCAGATGGGATTATGAATTACATCCTGAAATAGAAAAAATAAAATAAAATAAAAAGACCTGGGCTGGCTCAGTGGCTCAGTGGTTAGGGCCACAGGCCACCAGCCTGACCATGTACATTCGATTCCCAGAGCCCACACGGTGCAAGGAGAAAATGAAGTATTGCAAATTATCCACTAATCTCTACATGTGCGCTCTTTTCTCTCCTTTCTCTTTCCTTTCCCCCCACCACAGACACAGTTAAATAAACATAGAAAAGTTTTACAAATGAAAATAAAGACTGGAGGGTTTTCTGTGTGACTATTACTAGTATCAATATTCCATTCTTGGTTTTCATAAATGTATCATGCTTATATTCGATATGGATATTTGAGATATTAAAGTGGAAAGCATATAGGAACTTTATGGAGTGTTTGGGATTATTTTTTTGCAAGTTTTCTGTGATCTAAAGTTTTTTCAAAGTAAGAAGTTAAAAAGAAAGAATGGCTGTGATAACCTATCAGCCTGTGCCGAGCTGAGCAGCTGCAGCTGTCGTCTCTTGGCCACCGACCTTCTAAGATTCATGTTCATGGGGCTTAAAAGCAACTGTAAAAATAATTCCAGTGTCGGCAACACTTCAGGCCCGAGCCTGGAGGCAGGCAGGAACGGTGAGGAGCTTCTCCTGCTTCAACCAGCACTGCCTTTTGGACACATTTCTACTGGGGACCCCTGTGTGGACACACATGGTGGCACGTCTCTCCCATGCCATCTCTTGAGAGCTAGAGAGAAGTGGACTGTGAAGTTCTTGGAGTCTCAGAAAGGGAGGTCAGGGCAGACCCTGGGGCAGAGGGCATCAAGTCTGACAGCAGAGGGAGACAGCGTGTCCTTGGGATTCAGGGCCAGTTCTGTCACCTGCTTCCTAAGCAGTCCTGACAAGGGAGTGAAATGTCTTCAGCTATGTATCACTTCATTGTTCAAAGGCTGTCACAGTATGGTCAGTGGCACGTGGAGAGAAGGTGGCCACGTCTCTCTCCTCTCAAGCAGGTACTCACAGAGCAGAGGCATGCCACCTCAACTCGGTATCTTTCATTTAAAAAGATGGAAAGAATCGGAGTCCTGGGTGTGGTACTTACACGTAAGCTGCTACTTGTCTAGCAAGCAGGAAGCCTGGGCTCCCATCTCTGGCACTACCAAACTGGGAATGGTAACACATACGTGCTATCCTAGCATTCAGGAGGGGAATTGGAGGATCACGAGTTCAAGGTTATCCTAAGCTATAGGGCTGTAGTTTGAGGCTAGCCTGGGCTGCATAAGGTCCTAACTCAAAGGAGGGTAGGAAGAGGTTTCAGAGCTTGAATTTGGAGACTGGGAAGAGGAGAGGTATTTTGTGAGCTCCTGTAAGCAAAAGCTGAGCAAGTCACCTCGTCAGAAGAGCCCACCCCCTTCATCCACATCACCTTTAGGTCCAGCCACACCAAGCTGAGTCATGTAAGGTGGTTGGGAGCCTTGCTCCCCGCCCCAACCACACCCACCAGCATCCATCCTTCCATTCCCAGGCACCATGGGCAGTGCGCAGGATCCCAGACCGGTTAGCTGAGAGTGCCACTCTCAGGATTGGCCAAACACCCTTGGCAGGTTCCGATTCACAGCTGACTGTGAGACTCTGAGAGACTGAGGCTATCCATCATGCAGAGTCTCAGAGCTGAACAGATGAGGCTCCTGGCCCCTTTGCATGGCCTGAGCGCCTCCTCCGGATCTGAAAGCCACACCCCAGGGATGAGGAAGAACGGGGCGGTGGCCAGTGGCCTCTGGAGACGGAAGAGGAGGCAATTTATGAATGAGCCATTTGGACAGGAAATCACCCAACCGGGCTTCCCGGGCGGAGCCATCCCTCCCGTCTTTGAAAATTCCTACACCACATCTGCTCAGAAGGAGGCGACACACCCTAGAAGCAAACCCACCGCCCACTCCCTGGCTCCAGCCCCACCGGGGATGTTTCAGGGTTGTGCCAAGCAAACTAATCCTAATTGCTTTCCTCCCGAGCAGCCTGTGTGACAACAGGTGCCGGCTGGCGGGCCATGACTCCAAGTTTGTGGGTTTCGTTGTTTTTCAATTAGCTTAAGTAATTGTTTTCAAGTCATTTTGCCCTTCCTAGGAAGCTCAGATGAGGAGGTGAGAGGCAGCAATGCTAATCTAGAGACCGAACAGACCTCTGCCACCTGTGGCACCAGAGGACATGAGCTGTGAGTGACAATAGCCAGATGATCCACTCTGGAGCCATCTGCACCACGCTGGTCTGCCCGAATGGGAAACTGGTGGGCGCGAGCCCAGTCTGTCAGGCTTCTGGAAGGCAGTCCAGCCACACAGTAGCCATGCACTAGGCTGGGACTAGCCACGCCTTCTCTGTGGAAAGCCCCAGCTGCAAACATATAGTTAGGCCTCTAGTTTTCAGTTGCGCATCTTTCCATCGGGCCTTCTGATAGGACCTGAAAGTTCACAAGGGGCTTTAATACCCATGCTGTGGGGCAACCACCACAGACACGAAGGTAAGGGTTTACAGGATGCACCTTGCTAAAGAACAACACTAACAAATGTTGTGGTGGTTATTATCAGGAAAAGACAGCCGGCCAGCAACATCTTTTGCTATTTATCCAGCCAGCAAACATCTTTCGAGTTCATCCTATGTAGTAGGCAGTGCATGGGAAGCATTAACATTCGCTCATTCTTGTCCTAACTCTCAGAAGTCAGGAGCACTTGCCAACAGAAACAGAAGTTCCTTTTGTACTCTTTCTTTCCTAATTCACTCTGTTTGTTTGCAATCTTCCAGAAGCTGGGCAAAAATGTTCTTCCACTAAACTGCACTCCCAGCCCGGAGGCTCATTTTATAGACTAGAAAATTGAGACTCAAAACAGCCAAAATTTCTGCCCAAGTCCACTAGGTGACTTATCAGATATACTGGTCCGCTGGTTCACCACATTGGACATTGGTGGTATCCATACTTTGGTCTATCGTGGGCTCTCTATCAGGGGTAAGTAGATAGATAGATATATGTGTGTTGCATCACTCCTGGAAAAGTCCTATAGCATTAACTCGAAGAGGTGCTCAGTATAAACTTCTCTTGGTGTTGAGTGAATCAAGGATGAAGTGGCCTCTGGCTTGGCTGGGGAGCAGCAAGCTCTAAAGGGCGCATGGCTCCTTTGCTCCAAGTGAATTAGAAAGCCACTCTTTTGCCAGGCAGGTTGATACCAGTATTCTTGAACAAATACACGTTGTATAAAGACGCATATGAAATGCATGCCCACTGAAACCACCCCATGTTTTGAGATGCTGTGTGTGACAAACTTTTCCTTGGGAGACATAACACACCCATCTACTCACACCAGGTAGGGATCCCACAACAGACAAAGTGCAGATCCACCAAAGTCCAACTTGGTGAACCAATGGGTTTTACTGGGGTTACTTACAGAAATATGAGTGAGCGGTTACTTACAGGAGCAGAATGACTCTAAGACAGCTGCTTCACCAAAGCCCACCCCAGCATGGGTGACAGCTCAAAAGAACTGGGAACCTGGAGCACACTGCACAGCCCACAGGCAACTCATCAGGTTGGAGAGTGACCTTTCTAGGTACCTCAGTTGGTCTAAATCTTTTCCAGGCAGCTCAGCTGGTTTCTACTTCCCATAGGCAGCTGATCTGGTCAGAGTCTTCCTTTGCAACTAGGCTTGGCTGAGTGTTGTCTTTGTAGCCTGGCTTCTTTTGCTTAATGTGGCTGGGAGGGGCCCAGTGAATCTGGTCAGTTTCAGGAACTTCCTGAAGCTAGTTTGAATTGTCCACCTTACTACTCAAGGAGCTTCCTTACAGGATGAAATGTTTCAATCTTGGAGGAAACTATTTCACAACAGATATAATCATTGGGTGGGTGAAGTGGCTGGCTCAGTGGATTAAGGCACTTGCCACCAAGTCCAATGACCTAAATTTAATCTCCTGAACCCACAGGGTCGAAGAAGAGAACAGACCCTAATAAGTTGTTCTCTAAGCTCCACATGTGCACTGTGGCACACATACATACACAGATACATTATGCATACTCACAAAATAAATAATTTTTAAATAAATAAATCAAACATACTTAGTAAAATAATAATAAAAAATAGGCCAGGAAGATGTCTCAGTGGGAGAAGAACCAAGCCTATGACCCAAGTTCAATCCCGTGGTAGAAGGAAGCATCAACTCCAGCTCTAAATTCCACACATGTGCCACCGCCCTTGCCCAACACCCCTGCCCGCATATATGCACTGTAAATAAATAAGTGCGCATTTTAAAAGTTATTCTACTATTGTATGTAAGTGGCTGCTTTGCCTGTATACCTGTCTGGAAGGGAGCATTAGATCCCCTGGAACTGGAGGCTATGAGCCATTGTGTGGGTGCTGGGAATCAAACCTGGTCCTCTGGGAGAGCAGCCAGTGCTCTTAACCTCTAAGCCATCTCTCCAGCCCCAATTTAAAAAAAAAAAAAAAGCACCTCTTAAATGCATAAATAAACTCCGAAAAGTAGTGGATAACATTTCACTTTTCCCAAAATTCCAAATAGTACAAATACGTCTTCAGATAGCACCAACCTAACCCTTGGCCTCATTTTAAAAGTTAAATTTTTTACAGAGTTAGGTTTTAATAAAATTTTCACATTTTCAAAGAAATTTTTTTTACCATATTTTAACTTCTGTTTTTGTTTGTGCCTCTTATAGCCCCAAAAACTGAAACCAAAATTGAGTCTGATGCTAAACATATATATATATATATATATATATATATACACATACATACATACATACATACAAGGGACTGGAGAGATGGTGCAGTGGTTCAGAACACTGTCTGCTCTTGCAGAGGACCTCAGTTTAGTTCCCTGTACCCACAGGATAACTTACAGCCATCCGACACTGTCTTTTGATCCCGACAGACATCAGGCATACAGACAGACAAATGCTTGTACACATAAAATAATGAGTAAAATCTAAAGGAAAAGAACACATACACTTGTCATTACCAAGGACAAGTACTTGGTCTTCTCTCTAGACCACTGGTTCTCAACCTGGGGGGTCCTGCTCTCTTTGGGGAAGTCAAATAATCTTTCACAGGGGTCACCTTAAAACATCAGAAAACACAGATATTTACATTACGATTCACCACAGTAGCAAAATTACGGTTTAGAAATAGCAACAAAAGTCATTCTATGATTGGGGGTCACCCCAATATGAGGAGCTCCCATTAAAGGGTCTCGGCATTGGGACACTTAAGAACTACTGGTACAGACTCTCGTGGATAGAGCAACGTAAAGGGAAAACCACCCATAACCACAGACCGTCACTCAGGGGGAAAGTACCATGTAGACCATTCTGGAATACACAGGACTTTAGCGTGAGAGGCACGGAGTAGCTTTGGTCATTGTGACTGAGACCGGCATTTCTAGCTGCTGTGCCTTTCTAGGAGCATTTGTAAAAGCCGCTCTTGCTCTGTTAAGTTTGTTTAAATATCTTGGCTATAATCACTTCCTGCATTGACTATGGACTACTGAGAATGCTGCTGTCAGTCTCTCCTGAGAGGTACGGAGGCACTTGGCTATGGTCGGCGCAGACAGGAAGCAGGATCTGGCAGAGAGAGGACACTGATAATTTCAGCAGATCCCCATTTTAGGCCCTGGAATGCACGACGGGTGCCCGAGCCTGTGCCAAATCCCAGGACAACAGCAACGTCCTGGTTTTACCCTCGGCTTCTGGAAGACAAGGAGAAAGGGATGCGGTTCTTAGAGCAACAACAAAAAGACAGAGGGAACTTAGAGCCCATTCCTCGGAGGCCCTGGAAGGAATCCAGCGCAGGATCCTAAGATCTGCTCCGACTAATTATTGCAGTCACTTGGCAAATGAATCCTACCTGAAGGAGACCTCGTCCTTGTCCCCTCTCGTCCTCAGGGACCCTACATATATCGAAGAACTGCAAACCCGCAGCAGCTATCCTCTCTTCCAATGAGTGTATCTCGTTCACACATGAAGAGGCACGAGCTCACAGGCTTTGGAAGACAGGACAGAGCTAATAGGAGATATTAGCAAAGATGAATGCAGGTCTATGTGACAAGAAGCCTGGCCGGTCCGTGTGAACCCCATCCCTGCCATGCACCAGTTGAAAGTTACTTCTGCATATTCAGGTCCTCTGCTATGTAGGAGACATAAGAACTACCTATTTCAGAAGGTTTTCCGAGGACCAAGTAAGCTGTCATTTATATTACAGCCATATTTTGTAAGCCCACCATACATGTTAGTTACCAATAGTGATTAGAGTGGTGATGGTGGTGATAGAGGTGGTGGTGATGATGCAGATGGTGATGGTGACAATGGGGATGGTATTGGTGATGGTGGTGGTAATAGTGATGGCGGTGGTGATAGTGTTGATGATGTGACTAGTGATGGTGATGATGGTGATGGTGGTGATGATGATGGTGATGGGTGTGATGGTGATGTCAGCAACAGTGAGAGGGATTGTGGTACCAAGGACAAGCCTCTGGTCTTGACATTGAAGACTCTACCCAAACCTAAACCATCATCCTATTTATCAGCACAATTATATAATAAACCCTAATCTTGAAAGGACACCCTGGACATGTAGTAGTTTGAATGAGAATGACCCTGTAGGCTCTCACATTTGAAAGCTTGCTAGCGGAACTGTTTGGGGAAGGATCAGGAGGCATGGCCTTGTTGGAAGTGTGGACACTGGAGGAAGTGTGTCACTAGGGATGGGTTTTGAGGATTCAAAAGCCCACACCAAGCCTGGTTTCTTTCTTTCTTTCTTTCTTTCTTTCTCTCTCTCTCTCTCTCTCTCTCTCTCGATCAGGAAGTAAGGTCTACAGCTACTGCTCTAGCATCACACCTGACTACCTGACCCCCCTCCATGAATATCACGGACGAACTCTCTGAAACTGTAAGTTAGCCCCTAGTTAAATGTGTCCCTTTATAAGTCACGGTGACTCTTCACAGCATTAGAACAGTAAGACAGAAGCAGCTTCACTGACTGCTTCTGCTTGTCCAGAACCTTCTCCCAGCTCCCTGGATCCTCCAATCCCACCAACTCCCATGAAGCGTTCCCCATTCCTCCCTGGTGCTGTACGCCACATAATTTGCATTGCGCAACTCTGGTGGTCAAGAACATCGTTAGCAATTGTGCCCTTGAACAGAGAACTCCACCCTTCACGAGTCATTAAACATGCCAGCTCTGTTTGTGAACTCATCACATGTGAGGCAGACACTTCCATATTCTCCCAGTCAATGACACAAAGCTGGCATGTACACATGGATACGCATGCACTCATAGAGCAGACATGCTCCCTTGTGGGGAACTCAGAAGCTTAAGTTGCTTCAAATTCCAAGAGGGCAAATGCAATGAAGAGAGAGCCTACAAATGCAGACCAGATGGTCTCAAAGATCCAGGCTCTGCACATGAGCACAGGGGTCATCTTAACGCATGCAGTGCTACCGGCTAGTGAAGATGGGGTCTCTCAGACTCAACATCAATCCAACGAGCTTCCTTGTGATCCACAGAAACTTGGGACACACAGCTGAGCTCCATGACTGTAAATAAACCTGAGAGTAGCAGAGTGAAATCAGAGGGTATTCATGAGTTTACCTCTGTGAGCAGTGTCTGCAGATGCTCCAGCAGAGAACCAAGGAGCTGGGGGACAGGCACAAGGGAATGCTCTCGGACTTGACCATGACAACCCCAGTATGAACCCTACATGACACATGCCTTTGTTAGTGAAGCCCAGTTAGCCGCCTGAAGGGAGGCCCTCTCCCCCGGGCAAGCCTCTAACAAGCAATACCACCGCATACGTGTCATATGTGACACACTTTTGGGCATTGTCTTACTTTGGGTTCTATTGTTGTGAAGAGACATCATGACCAAAGCGACTCTTATAAAGGACAACATTTCATTGAGGCTGACTTACAGGTGGTGTGCAGGCAGACATGGTGCTAAAGAGGGAGCCAAGAGGGCTACATCTTAATCCTTAGGCAACTTTTTCTTCTTTAAAAAAATCACTTCATACGTATGTTTGTATGCATGTATGTGTTTGTATGTGTGTATAGTAATATAAATCAGATTTTTATAAATATGAAATGTTATATATACATATATTATATATGTGTATACATATATATGGTTTCTCTTCCCTATGTCTAGGGCTTCCCCCTTCTGAGGGCTGGGAAGATAGCTCAGTCAGAGGAGAGAACTGTGCCCTGCAGGTTATCCTGACTTCCACAAGTGCACAGTGGCATGTGCATACCCATATGCTCTTGGACTGAGGTAACTCTAGAGGCTATGTGGAGTTGGTGCACTTTAAGGGAGCTGTTGCCAAATGTTATAGCTTTAACCTATAAGCTTGAGGCACATAAGTCAAAGGTATCATTTTCCACATGTGACATACTTTTGGGGAGGGTTGTAAACAAGCCTTTCCTTTAAAAAAATTACATTCATTTACTTCATATGTGTGTGTATGTGTGTGTATGTGTGTGTGCACGCGCGTGTGTGTATGTGTGTGCGTGTGTGTGTGCATGCGTGCGTGTGTGTATGTGCGTGTGTGTGCATGTATTTGTGTGTGCGTGTATGTGTGTGTGCGTGTGTGTGCATGCGTTGCGTGCGTGCATGCGTGCGTGTGTGTGTGTGTAGCTCAGGATGGGTATAGGATCCTCTAGAGGTGGAGTTAGGCAGTTCTGAGCTCCCCAGCATGAGTGCTAGGAACCAAACCCCAGTCTTCCAGCAGGGCAGCAAGCACTCTCAACCGCTGAGCCATCTCCCCAGTCCCCAGCCCCTTACAATTTTAAACAAAAACAAGCAAAACTAAAACTAAAGCCTAACAATGGAATATACATATATATATATATATATACATGTGTGTGTGTGTGTGTGTGTGTGTATATATATATATATATATATATATATATATGAATGACAGAATATTATAAGACAGCGAGTACCTCTATAAAACAAGGTGGTTCTCTGGTTCCTTGGTCCTCTCCCCTCACCCACCCATTCCCCCATCCCCCCACCTCCTCACCCCCCCACCCTCCCACCCCCCACCCTGGGGAAGGACCTAAGCTTCTGGATGGCACTGCGGAAGGAGACAGGAAGTTTCCCTGCAAGCTCCAGAAAACAGTAAAAAGTCCCGGCCAATGAAAGACTCAGACGAGAGGTAGAAAGTCTCTACAGACTGATCCTCCTCCCAGGATGTCCTCTGACTTCCACATGTGCCATGCATTCTGCATGCTCACTCGTGTCCCTGCACACATGTGTGCAGAGTGGTGGTGGGGGGCGACACACAACAAAAACAGGAGAAGAGGGAGGAGAGTGACTAATTTATACCAATGCCAAACAGCATCTGATTGGAGAGTGGAGCCTGCTTTCCTGACGCTGCATAATAAACTTGGACAAGAACTAGAAAAGGGCAAACCCATGCTACAGCCTGACACTTCGTGGGAGGCGGGGCGGGGGGAGGGCGACTTGATCCTCCTTCAGCTTCGAGCCCTCAACTTGGAAGTCGGGGGAGGAGTCCTGGATAGTGACACCCCAAATCCAGTAGGTGGAAGCAGAGCAGATCCCCACCCACCTACCCCCAGCCCCGTGATGTGTGATGCATGCGTGATGCAGCATCTGCAGAGTGCATTGTGGAGTCCCGGAGCATTGGTATAGAGGCGTGAGGACGATCCCTTCTAACCCGAATGCTTCTCCGGCTTCCAGTTTTCAAGCATCCATCAAGGTTGAACGTTAGATGTGCTAAGCTAGATCTCAAGGAAGAGGGCTGGAACCGACCCATGCCACAGTGGTAAGGCCCCTGCCGCTCCCTTCAAATGCCAGGGTGGCCAGGTCTCACAATGGCACTCCTCCAGCTGTGTCACCTCACCTCCAGGTGGCGACAAGCTGTTCAGTGTGTTCATTGGAAAACAAAGTCCAGGAGGGGGGTAATCTTAGCAAACCTTAGTTCTCTGGGAACAGTCCATCAACGGGAGAGGAAAGGAACAGGCCCCTCCTCACAAATAAACTCCTCACCAAAATTCATGCTCCGGGAGAGACCCCTCGGCATTAAGAGCGCCAGCTGCTTTCCCACAGGATCTAGGTTCCATTCCTAGCTCCCACAGATTGGCTCATAATGCCTGTAAACTCCATTTCCAGGGGATCGGATGCCCCATTCTGCCCTCTAAACACCAGACACATGTGGCACACGGACATCCAAGCAGGCATATATATATATAATATTCTCAGTGCTAGAGCCGTGGAAAGGATATTCCGTGCCCAGCATTTCTGTTCCAGATGACCCTAGCACGAAAGACACTGTCCAAAAGCCTGAAGAAGAGCTGCAGAGATGCATCCACAGTTCACACCCGTCTGTAATTCACTTCTAGCGTCCAGGACCCTCTTTTCCGCCTCCGATGGCTCCAGACGTGCACATGGTACACATGCATGCAAGACACTCACACCCACAAAACAAATAAATGATAAGAATTTTTAGGCCTAAAGAGTTCTTAAGGGATATAAATGCAAAGCTATATAAATTAACAATTTTTTTTATTATCTTTTCCAGAAAACAAACTTAAAGGAAGCCAGGGGTGGTGGGCCACACCTGTAATCCCAACACTTGGGAGGCCGAAGGCTAAGGGAGGAGGGGAGGAGATGGGGGAGAAGTCTTGCAGGAGGTGTTTCTTGGAAATGATGTTAATAAAAATGTAAAACTGTGTCTTGGTCGGGGTGTCTACTGCTGCAACCAAGCTGAGGAGAAAGGGGTTTATTCAGTTTACAGCCCCATATCCCTGTTCATCACTAGACGACAGTTCAGGAACTCAAGCACAGCAGGACCTCGAGTCAGGAGCTGATGCAGAGGCCATGGAGTGTGCTTCTTACTGGCTTGCTCAGTCTGCCTTCTTATAGAACCCAGGACAACCAGCCCAGAGGTGGCACCACTCACTATAGGCTGGGTCCTTCCGCATCAATCACTGATTAAAAAATGCTGGTCCTATGGAGGTCCAATTGAGGTTTCCTTCTTTCAGATAACTTTAGTTTGTGGGTCAAGTTGACCTAAGACTGGCCAGCACACTGCTTTTAAATACTATGCTAATTCTTAGTTTTGTAAATCTTGATCTACGGTACTGTATTTATTTAACAAGCACGGTACTAGGGCAAGCAATGTTCTTAGTACCACACCTGTGCTCACTGCTCTGTAGTATTAACTTTTAAAAGGTAGGTACTACCTGTCATAGAGGGTTTTCTGCAACTATGACAAAATACTTAAGGCTGGGTATGTTACACAGAAGAGGTTTATGCAGTTTGCAGCTTTGGGAGCTCAAAGTAAAAGATTAAAGAGCACGGTGGATAAGCCTCCGATAAAGGCCTCCTGGGCCACATCTCCACAGGAAACAAAGATTTAGGAGCCAGGCTCTCTGTGGGAACTAACTGGAGTCCTTCAGAGCTTCACTGGTCCCTTCCCAAGGCAGTGTCTCTGAGGGATTAACCACAACCTTCCAAGAGTTCCTATCTTCAACAGGCATCACCACCTCTCCACACCACCACAGTGGAGACCCACCCTCCAGCACGTGACCCTTTCTTTGGGAAGCACACTCAAGCTATATTCAGAGCATAGCACCCCGCTTTACAGCGACCGCAACTGAGGCTTAGCAAGACAAAATATCTTGGTCACTATCTTAGTTGGTGTTTCTTTTCGTGCACAAAACATCATGGCCAAGAAGCAAGTTGGGGAGGAAAGGGTTTGTTCAGCTTACACTTCCACATTGCTGTTCATCACCAAAGGAAGTCAGGACTGGAACTCACACAGGGCAGGAACTTGGAAGCAGGAGCTAATGCAGAGGCCATGGAGGGTGCTGCTGACTGGATTGCTTCCCCTGGCTTGCTCAGCCTGCTTTCTTATAGAACCCAGGACTACCAGCCAGGGATGACACGGCCCACAATGGGCCCACCCACCTGATCACTAGTTGAGAAAATGCCTTACAGCTGGGCCTCATGGAGGCATTTCCTCAAGGAAGGCTCCTTTCTCTGTGGCAACTCCAGCTTGTGTCAAGTTGACACACAGAACCAGCCAGTAGAGAGTCACACGGATGATAAGTGGCAAACTAGGATTCACACCCAGATAGAGAGGCCCGGTTATGGTGAAATTGAAACCCCCAAATGTTACTGGTGACATCTTAAACTGGTAGCATTACCTTGTAAAGCATTTAAATATGGTCAAGACCAATTTAAAAATATGCACATCCTTTAAAGATCTGCCCACTTCTGCCACATAGGTGCTGGGATTAAAGCCGTGTGCTACTGTAGGGCATGTGGGACCTTGTCACCAGACAGGCATAAGAATGGTAAAGTTGAATGGGCTCAAACCCCAGGAATCTCAGAATTGAGAATGGCAGGGGTGAGCCATTCGCAACCTGCCTCTTCCTGCTCTGGAACACAACACCCCAGTGAGGACCAAGGCGCTGGGTCCTCTCGTAGCATAAACACCTGGAGTTCTTCTCCGCACTAATGAGGTATCTAGATGGCCCTTGTGCATTCGTTCAGCCAATGAGTTTCCCTTCCTGGGCATTTCTTCCTGCAAAAGATATTTAATCTCAAATAAAGTGTATGCATTCACATTCACCGTCAAATAAACTGGTATGAACAAACAAGGGTCGCCCAGGGGAAGGCCTTCATCTTAAAGAGCCATGGCTAAATCTTCCAAGGAAGGCCTTCTCTCTTCCCTCACCTCCTTCCCTGAACTATCTGCACTCACTCAGAATCTGACCAAGTTCTGCCTGTCCTGGGCCCGGTCTTCCCCTTCCTGCCTGGTGTGTGGACACCCTAAGAGGAAGTGGGGACGGGGAGCCCGTTCCTGACTCCCATGGGTATGCCAGCAGCACCCAGGTACACAGGAGACCGGGAACCACAGCATACGCCCAGACTGCGTTGTTTCTCCTTCCAGGCCTGCAAAGGACAGCACAGACTGTGGGCCACATGTTTCAGACTGGACTTCGTTATGCCTCTCCTGAGTGGCACGCCAGAGGCGACCCATCAGTGGAGAGGCAGGAAGCAGTAGGACCAGGACGAGATCCCTTACAGCTGCGACGGTACCCGTCCATCAGTAAGTGAGTAATGACATTTCAGTAGGACAGCCCGGTGGCACGTCAAGCAGTTATAAGAGTTAAATCATACAACTACAGGGTATATGTTTTAAAATATAATATTAAGAAGAACAACACAATGTTGGGAAAGCTTAAGATGCCTTGCTCTACAGGGAGCGGCGTAAGCATGATGGATCACCCATTCACCTCCTCATCCATCTTCCTGGCTAACCAGAGGTCCCTAGAGAGACCAGAGTGACTGAGGCCACTATTTGCATCCAAGCTAAAACTCCTAGAGGGAAAGCCCTCAGATTCCTAAGAGGGCAAGATGAAGCGAGCAAAGACTCAGACAAAAACATCCCCCAACGGGGACAGTCAATGGATGTAAAGCTAAAGACTTTCAAAGAAATGACACTTCAGAGACATTAGGTAAAGTAGAGTCAAGAGGAAGAAAACAAACAAACAAACAAAAACAAAAACATCAGGAAGAGCCCAAAGGCATGAAATGGAGAAGAAATATCGAATTATCTCGGCAGCCCTAACAGCAATTTGTCAATTTACCACCAAGTCCCAAGTTTCACCCTGAAGCCAGCATAGCATCTGCCCCCTTTGGAGTACTTCAGAGCCGCCCCCCTCGGCCTTCCCCACCCCCACCGCTCCCTTTGCTTAACTGGCAGACCCAAAATACTTGAAATTTACTGCAAGCCCACGAAGGTGTGAGGTTTTACAGATCTGAAACCAGTCTGCCGAGCCTCAGCCTGATGTAATTTAATCCAAAGGCTTTTGTTTTTTTAAAGAAGCTTTAAGGCTTATAAGAAACTACTGGCTTGCTGAATGACAGGCAAAAGCCCCCGAGATATTTTTCAGACAGATGGTTGTGGCCTTTAAACACTTCATTCTTTATCTTGAGTGCTTTTAACAGAAAGTGCAACGGAATATGCAGAAGGAGCTTATTGTCTAAATGCCATTGCTCTGCCCCAACATGAAATGAACATGTGTGCACACGCTCCACCCCATGCAAACATTTTCACAGTTCTCCAGCTGTGGACATCAGCAGCAGATTGAAAAAGTAAATAGCACTCATTTGGCCACTTATTTATTTAATTTTTTTATTAAATTTTATTTATATGAGTACGCTGTAGCTGTCTTCACACACACCAGAAGAGGGCATCGGATCCCATTACAGACGGTTGTGAGCCACCATGTGGTTGCTGGGAATTGAACTCAGGACCTCTGGAAGAGCAGCCAGTGCTCTTAACTGCTGAGCCATCTCTCCAGTCTGGCCATTTATTTATGTATTAATTATTTATCTGCTTATTTATTTATTATGGTGCTGGGAACTGAGTCAAAGGATCCCAACTTTATTTTAGTATTTATTTATTTTTAATTTATTTATGAGACAGAAACTTAATCTGTAGCCCAGGCTAGCCTGGAGTTCACCATGTATCCCAGGCTGGTCTCATACTTTCAGCCATCTTCCCTGCTTCTGAAGTGGGACTCGAGGGCTGAGCCACCACACAGAGCTAACCATTTTAAACTAACCTGCTTACTAGCCCACTTACCCTCCAGGCCGCCGGGGGAAACGTGAAGTTTTTGTTTTGTTTTGTTTTGTTTTTTTCTGTAGTTAAAAAAATAACGCATCTTTTTAAAAACTTTTTTGAGATAGTCTTACTGTGTAAGCCCTTGACCTCTGAGCCTCCTGCTTCAGTCTCCCCGGTGCTGGGATTACAAGTGTAAGCCACTGTGTCCAGCTAAAGCATTTCTTCTAAAGAGGTTCAGCACTGCACCGGTCGCATGTGTATTCAGATAAACAGTGAGTAGAATGATACCCCCTTGGGCTGCCTGATACTTTCCCCACACAAGCTATCGTAACTACATTTTTTTTTTTTTATTTCAAAACAACGACAGGCAAGGGTCGGGATTCGTTATGATCAGGAAGATTTTTTAAAAATGTTTTATCAAGACGGTCTCGGGAAACTACCATTAAGAAGTTCATGAGGACCTTTGTCTGGATTGACCCTCGGACAACGCTCTGCCCCTTTGTCTGTCTTCATGGTCCCGAAAGGCAGATGTTAGACTTCTAACAACTGGGGCTTTCTGTCTCTCATCAGAAGCTCTCCGGGCAGAAACACTTGCTAGGTTTTTTCCCTCTCTCCCCACCCTCCACCTGTCACCCAGTCTCCTCTGGAATGCCAGGCCAGGACCTTGCTCGCCCTCAGCTTGAACGGTGGAGTCTCCCCTGTAACCCAGAGGTGACTGGCAAATTGGATGGAGCCCCTAGAAAAATGTGCTCCAACTTCACAGCCAAGCATCAGGCACATCGACGGGATGTCTTTCCTTTGCTTTAATGTTTTTCAGGGTGGTGGGCAGAACACACCTCGAAACAAGGGACACTGCCGCGGGGGCGGGGGCGGGGCGCACAAATACCCAGAACGGGGCAGGGGTAGGCAAATACGGGGGGGGGGGGGTTGGGGTCACAAATACCCAAGGGGGAGCCCATACAAATACATACAAATACCCAAAGTGGGGGCCACAAACGCCCAGAGCAGGGATGGGCATAATTACCCGGAGAGCAGGGATGGGCATAATTACCCGGAGTGGCGGGGTGAGGGGAAGGCAACCGGTGGTTCCTAACCTCCCCAGGCGAATGGGGGCTCAGGACTCTAGGTCCACAGCCACTGCTCAGGAATTCCAGGCATAGATGCTTGGCATAAGTAAGTAATTGAGTTAGGAGAGATCTAAAGAAAGACTCCGCATTCACATTCATGCTAAACTGAGTTAAAAATAGGCTCACGGAGGGCCTGACTTCACTTTTAATTTTAGCCGGGTGATCAGCGTGCCCTAAAGACAGACCGTCACCCGGCATTTTCCTGAGTGCGATGATCTTCATATTTTTATAAAAAGGAAATGCAGCATGTTCTATTAATAAAAGTGCTGTGGCCTCAGTTAAATCTGGACAGTTCATAAATCAAGGCTCCCTCTGGCCTCATCTCCCTGGGCCTACAGCTTCACTCACACCCAAGCCCCCTGCAAATGGGCAGGTCACGTGCATTGGGAGAAAGGAGCTCCAGGTGTCATGTGACTGCGTCCGTGATCAGTGAGGCTCCTGGGTACTTCCCAGGTGACCATTGCATCTGCCAGTACCTCTTAAAGGGCACGTGGAATCACTCCTCTTGCCAAGATTTCAGGGCCCTGTGTGGGTCAGGATTTAGTGACAAGGGTGGGGCGGGGACTAGGTAATGTTCTAACAGGGAAACGGGTAGAAAGGACTGACCGAGAATTATGGTGCTTGCTTTGGAGGCTTGTTAGGAAGGGCAGAGTTACCTTTGGCCCCCAGGCTCCAAGCTCACCTCCCTGCCTTCCCACCCAAGCGGCCCTTCAGGAACCTGTCAGATCACACAGCAAAACAAAGGAGACTAGGTGGAAAAAAATGTGTCCTGTAGGGTGCCTCCACGTCTAAACCATAAACCTCAGAGCCCCAAGTAAAGCGCTAGTTGGTGTCCAAGTCACAAGCTACTTTCAAACTCTCAGTTCCCCAGTCCAGCTGTGGGATCCTTGTAAGCTGCATTTCTACATTTTTAATGACTTTTTTTGTTTATTCATTTGGGGGGGAGGTGTGCATGTATGCCACAGCTGGTCATAAGATAACCCTATGTGGCTGGTCATCTTTCTCCTTCCTCCACGTGGGTTCAGACTCAGGTGATCAGGTTTGGTGGCGAGTGCCTTCACCCAGTGAGCCATCTCACAAGGCCCCATCTGCTGTCTTTTATACATGAAAGATTCAGTCTTAACCCTTGCCAAACACTGCATTAAATATAATAGGGGTCATTCTGTGTAGTCCTTCAAATGAAGCTGGCTGGGAACACTGAGCTGCAGAATATTGGTCCCATAGACCCTCCATTTAAACAATCTTGCAAAAATCTAGGCCCAAGACAAAGAAACATTGTTTTGTGGAATTAGAAAGACCCTAAACTTTGGAGTCCGAGAGATGGGAGTCAGAACCATCTGTGATGGTTCTAGTCATCAACTTGGAAGAATCTGGGGTCGCCTCGGAGACAGCAGGCCTCTGGGAGGGCACGGCTGAAGAAAGATGTGTCTTTTTTTTTTTTTTTTTCTTTCTTTTTTTCGGAGCTGGGGACCGGAAAGATGTGTCTTAACTGAGGATGGGACCATTCCTCCAATGGGACCCCGGTCTATGTAAGTGCAGAAGGAGAAGTAAGCACGAACATCCTCTTCCCTTTCTGACTACAAATGCAATGTGATCAGCTGTTCTAGCTCCCGCCCCCTTGGCCCAGACATGGTGGAATGTATCCACTGACTAATGAGCCACAATAAACCCTTTCTCTCTTAAATTGTTCTAGCCAGAGTATCTTCTCACAGCAACAGGAAATAACAAAGACAGGCTGGCCAGACGATCACAGAAAGGATAGCCGGAAGCTCAGCATCACACTCATGGATGAACAGGCTGAGCTGGAGTCCCATCTTAATGTTTATCACAAACATTTTCAAACTATACAAAGGTAGAGAATGAATAATGAATCCCCAGGGACTCATCGCCAGCTTCCAAAACTATCAACCTGAGGCCAAACTTTGTTTCCTTCTACTTCCAAAGTGCTCCACAACGTGCTACTATTTTGAAATGTATTATTTCATGTATTTACTAGTAGAGAGCTCTAGCATATAGCGATCTTTAACATAATCACCACAGCATCCCAAGTACCACAAGCCACTGAAAGCTTGGGGGCACCGTACTGTCAGTCCAATGTTGTTTAATGCCCAAGTTGTTTAGGGCATTCTTGAAGGCCCTTGGAACCTCTGAGTCCTTTTGACAAGACACAGTGACATGTGACAGTTTCCCCCTCTGTGTTCTGGTAAAATAAGATATTGTTTGTTTTCTGTCCTGGACCTGGAATCGGCCCTCAGTAGAAAACCCATTTAAACACCACAATCTGGATGCTACAGGAGTTTCCTCTATCAGACTGGTCATCATTTCTATACCTTCCAGGGCACAGAACTAGAAAATATTTAAGAGAGACTCCAAAGAGAGGTTTACATGAGAATTTGCAATTTAAATGTTATATTATGTGTTTCTCTCTCTCTCTCCCTCTCTCTCTCTCTCTCTCTCTCTCTCTCTCTTGTTTTTACAAATTCCAAATTAGACATAACTACTTACCTTGTACATATTCATATGTGTATATATAGGGTATAATTAATGACTTATACACACTACACATATATATTAGTATGTTAATATCAATATTATCACTAAAAATATTACAGAAAACAGCTTCAGATTTACCCCTCATTTTTACCATGAGTTATTTTTTCTGGATGACTCTGTGAGTAAAACGCCAAGCTACCCAAACAGGAGGACCTGAGTTCAGATGCCCAGCGGTCACACAGAAGCCAGGTGCAGCAGCATGCATCCCTGTAAACCCCGTGCTGGGAGATGAAAGGAGGCAGAGCCTAGGGATTCAGCGGCCAGCCAGTCTAGTGCAAATAGCAAACAGCCACCTCTAGGTGCAGGGAGAGATCCTGTCTCAAAAATACGGTAGAAAGTGGTGAAGGTGGAGACTCAATGTGGACCTCTGGTCTCCACATGTGCAGACAGACACACACAAACACACTCACACAAAAGTGTATATTCTACTATTGTTTTATACTCCATGTATTGCAACTTACATTTATCTGA
The DNA here is from genome assembly GCF_021556685.1 of Rattus norvegicus. Classification (NCBI taxonomy): domain Eukaryota; kingdom Metazoa; phylum Chordata; class Mammalia; order Rodentia; family Muridae; genus Rattus; species Rattus norvegicus. The sequence continues at coordinate 266,129,771 of NC_141534.1, read as the reverse complement.
AATAATTCATCATCTTGATACCCAAGAGTTTTTTATGAGGTTACCTTAATTTTGTTTATAATTAACAAAAAATATCTGTAGGATTCCAAAGTCAATCTATGAAACAAAATTAATTTAGAGAAGTTTAACTTCTATTTAATCTATCATTTCCTCCTTCCTTATTTAAGAAACCCTTTTGACTGGTTTATTCTGATAATTTCTTTTAAATGCAAACGAGTTAGATATGTATTGCTCAAATAAAAGCAAGCTAGCTTTCTCTGTTGAGTCCTTGTTTACATCACAAAATGCCCTGGAGACCATTGCATACTAGTGTGGTAGATGCTTCCCCTCCTTTGCTACAGTCAGAACACAATGTATCAACATGACTCTCACTCCAACAACTGAGAGTTTGAATGACAATGTCCCCCACCAGCTCCAGTATCTGAGCACTTAGTCCCCTGTAGGTGGGGCTGTTTAGAAAGGCTGTGGAAACTTTAGAAGGTAGGGTCTTGCTGGAGAAGTATGTCAGCAGAGGATTTGAGAGATTATAGCTTTGCCCAACTTCCTGCTCATTCTACTTCTCCTCTCCTCTCCTCTCCTCTCCTCTCCTCTCCTCTCCTCTCCTCTCCTCTCCTCTCCTCTCCTCTCCTTTCCCCTCCCCTCCCCTCCCCTCCCCTCTCCTCCTCCTCCTTCTTCTTCCTCTCTCTCTCTCTCTCTCTCTCTCTCTCTCTCTCTCTCTCTCTCTCTCTCTCTCTCTCTCTCTCCCCCTCCCCTACTTCCAGCATGAGGATGACAACAAGACCCATCAGCTTTCTGCCTTGGTCATGATGTCTGTTCACAGCAGTAAAGCCCTAACTAAGACACCATGACCAAGGCAACTCTTTAGTTGGGACAACATTTAATTGGGGCTGGCCTACAGGTTCAGAGTTTCAGTCAATTATCATCAAGGTGTGAGCACGGCAGCATCCAGGCAGGCATGGTGAGAATAGGCAGAGCTAGTAGAAGCCAGGCAGCTAGGAAGAGCTCCAACAAGACCACACCTACTCCAACAAGGCCACACCCCCAAATAGTGCCACTCCCTGGGCCAAGCATATTCAAACCATAACATCCTCCCCACACTGCCTTCCAAGTCAACACTTTATAATATTCAGACAGTTCCCTGATTTGCAACCTGGAAGGTCACCAGGCTGGGAAGGGTGACTGTCCCTTTCCCTAATCCCCCTACATCCTTTATAACAAAACACAGATCTGATTTGGAATGTAATGGCACCACAGCCAAGTGCTAGCTCCTATCCATACCACAGCACTGAAGACCGTCTTCCCAGCAACCCTCCCACTGCTGTTTCCTCTTAGTCTCCGATTAGGCAGCACACAGACCTCTGCTCAGTCCTACTTTAACCACCTCTCAAAACTGAATTTCTGGGAAGTGGGAGCAATCATGAATACATATTCATCTCCCCACCCTGCTTTCTCATACCAACTTTCTACACTTTCAATACAATGCTTTCTCCCACTTAATAATATATACTTGAAATTTTTTCATATCCGTACTCCAAGATGATTGGTAGAATATTGGGAGGAAATGGCTGAATTAAATTATTAGCCCCCTTTTGCTGGCCATGCGATTGTTCTAGCCTCTTTTAGTCTCCAGTTTAAGAGCTTGAGACCAGGCCTGCTGGATTTCGTCTGCTCTAAAGATCTCACAAAAAACAGGACTCCGAGGTCAGCCAATAAAGTCTAGCTAAAATGGTGACTACAGAATCAGACTTGGATCACACAGGAGCATGGGCTCCAAGTCTCTCACATTGTATATGTTCAAATTACTGCATTGCAAAACAAAGACCCTAGAACATATGGGCTCTGTCATGGGAGGACTCACAAGACATTTATTAACCACTGGAGTTGGTATGTTATTACAGTTCACTTAGTCATTCTATAAAGATTCATGAGCCCCTTCTAGTGACAGTTAGATTTTGCTTGTTCTCTCTCTCTCTCTCTCTCTCTCTCTCTCTCTCTCTCTCTGAGTGTGTGTGTGTGTGTGTGTGTGTGTGTGTGTGTGTGTTAAGTGCTACTATGTTTACATAGGACAACAGGAAGGAATCAGGTCTCTTTCCCATCATATGAGAATCTGGGATCTAACCCAGGCACATTAGCCCTGGTTGTAAGCTCTTTTACCACCGAGCCATCTCACTGACCCAGAAAACTCTTCTTTTTTTATTGGATATTTTTTATTTACATTTCAAATGTTATCCCCTTTCCCAGTTTCCAGTCCATAAACCCCTATCCCATCCCCTCTCCCCCTTCTTCTTTGAGGGTGTCCCCCCCACCTATCCACCCACCCCAGAAAACTATTCTTAAGTGCTGGATAGAGATGGGCGGTAAGTCCCTCAATAAAACTCCCAAGGCTGTAGAACTTCTGTGGAGAAGGCCAAAGTGGGATATGATCCAAGCAAAATAAATAACATTTTTAAAGTGGGATCCTGTTTGTTTGTTCATTTGTTTTTAAGACAGGATATCACTATGTCGCCCTGGTTGGCCTGGAACTTGCTATGTAGACCAAGAAACTAAGCTGGCTTCAAACTGACAGAGATCCTCCTGCCTCTGCCTCAAATGCTGGGATTAAGGTGTGCCCTGCCTTGAAATGCAACTTTAATAGGATTGTTGTCTGTGTGGGTCTTGCTGAGAAATCACAAGTAATGGCTCATTTTTCAGGTTCAGTTGCCAGATGTCTGCTGATACTATGTTACAATAAGACAAGGCCCAGCAGAGGGTTGGCACAGTGTTACAACTGAGTGACAGTGTTTAAGAAATGCCTAGTAATAAAGCAACTTGTTTGCTTAGGGTTCAAAAAACCTGTTTTTGTCAATTAGAAACATTGTCCTTGAAGCTCTGGTGTTGTGGGGTCTAAGGAGTTCCTGTGGTATTTGACCATGTTTCTTCTCTGTGGCAGAGTCTGACAAAACTGTAGCCTGGAATTGTATCTATGTAGCCAGACCCTTGGCTGAGCATGACTTGAGGCAAAACTTAAGTCAGCTTCCAGCTTTATTCTTTCTGTCTTAGCTGCTGGTATCTTGCTTGTCAGTCTCCAAGAAAAACTATATTCTACTCCATCAGAAGTTTTGTCTGATTTGGATAAAACCGCATTTTGCCCTCACTACACAGTAAGGAGATCTTTTAGGCCTTCTCTAAACACTCTCAGTCCTGCCTCCTCAGGGTTACTTTCCCCAGACCTTTTAGGACTCTCAGTACTCACCAGCAGATCCTCTCACTACCCAAATCCTATCCCACTAGAACAGGACTTCCTGTTCAGTTCAGTGCTGGGCCCTGCGTTCTCCACCTTCAGTAGCAATCATCCCACATGGCCTAAACAATGAACACAGCACACACATGGACTCCCAGCAGGTAACCCTCTTTACTCAGAAATCACAGGCCAGTACAAGGGCCCCTGTGACTACTGAATAGGAAGTGTCTACCATATGACTCCATGCTGTTCACCAGGAAGAATCATTTACAACGCATTGAGAAGGAATTCTGGAAATTAAAGGTCTTCTAGATTTCTCTCTGGTGAGATAAAACATGACCAAAAGCAAGTTGGAGGAAGGAAAGGTTATTTGGCTTATACTTCCACATTGCATCATTGGTGGGAGTCAAGCACGAACTGAAGCGGAAGCCATGGTAGAACACTACTACTTAGTGGGTGCTCCTCACGGCTCACACAGCCCGCTTTCCTGGGACCATCTGCCCAGGGCTGACATCATCCACAGTGGACTGGGCTCTCCCATATCAGTCATTAATCAAGAAAGTGCACCACAGACTTGCCTGCAGGCCAATTGGATGGAGGAACAATGTCTACCGAGGTTCCCTCTCCTTAGATGATTCTAGCTTGTGTCAAGTTGACGTGAGACTACCCAGCACAGGTGTACAGAATGACTTCAGCCTCACAATTCAGTGCTTTATTCTAGTAGTACACACTCTTGTGTTGGAATAACACTCATACCCCATACACCCATAGTGAGTCTACACACTCAAGGCCTCCTTCAACCATATGGAACCTCAGAAGCTAATTGTCTGCCTCTGGGTCACAAAGGCCTGTAGATGGAACCCGAGAGGCTCATGTTGCTGACATTTGGAATTTGTGTGTTATTCAGCCTCTCCAAACATAAGCACTCGTCTAGTCTGTCAGTCCTTCAACCATGCAGTCCAATGTGGGGAAGGGAAGTGTCACTGTTGTCTCTCACTAATGACACTGCCTTAAGTAACCAGCCTTATCCCCAAGGTGGATATATCAAAATTCAGGTTTCATTCTAGTTGCTCATTGAGCAAAGTTTTCTTCAGGGATCCCAGGCTATCCTAATAACACTAAAATGGAGCACAAGAGTCTGGCTTGCAGCAGCTGTGCAAGGACTCTTCAGGAGGCAAGAGATAAACATGGAGTAAATGCTACAATGGTGTCATTAGGCGTCCCCAGAGATAGTTACTATCTCAGTTGCTTTTCTATTGTTGAGGTACGGCATCAACATGATGAGCAAAGCAAGAGTTTGCTGTGGCTTACTACAATTTCAGAATGAGTCCATGACGACCATGACAGGAAGCATAGCAGCAGGAAGGCAAGGTGCTGGGGTAGTCACTGAGAGCCCTTCTCCTGAACCACAAGCAAGAAGCAGAGAAAGCATGCTTGCAATGCCACACATATTTTGAAACCTCAAAGACCAACCCATTGATGTCCTCCAACAAGGCCACACCTCCTAATCCTTCCCAAACAGGTCCATCAACTGAGGACCAAATATTCAGATATATGTGCCTATGGGAGCCATTCTCATTCAAACCACCACAACTACCTAGCCTGTTACTGCTTTAGGTCAGGGAAATGGCCCTGGAAGAGGTGAGGTCTAAGCAGAATCCTCAAGAATAAACTAGAATGTTCCAGGTGAAAAGTGGAGAATGGAGTAGGCAGGCAGAGGGACCCAGAAGGCAACTTAGACAGGATTGTGAGACCAGGGCTGGTGAACTAAGTAAGAGTTGATCCAGAAAGACCTGCTAAGCAACCAGAATCTTCATCTCTAGTCCTTCAGAAGCCACAGCAGTGATTTAAGCAAATGAATGACAAATATGAGAGCTACCTCAGTGTGTGTGTGTGTGTGTATGTGTGTATGTGTGTACTGTGTGAGTATGTGTGTGTTGTATGTGTGAGTGTGTGTATGTGTATATTGTATATGTGTGTGTATGTGTGGTGTATGTATGTGTGTGTGAGTGTGTGTGTATGTGGTGTATGTGTGAATATGAATGTGTGTATGTATGTGTATATATGTGTATGTGTATGAGTATGTATGTGTATGTGTATGTATGTATGTGAATGTGTGTATTATATGTGTTGTGTATGTATGTGTGTGTAGATGTGTGTATGTGTGTATTATGTGAGTTTGTGTGGTGTGTGTGTGTATGAGTGTATGTGTGTGTGTGTGTTATGTATGTGTGTATGTATGGGTATATGTATGTATGTGTGTACTGTGTGAATATGTGGTGTGTGTGTGTATCTGTGTGTGTATGTGAACACACACACATCTGCAGGTGTCTTGGCACTCAACCTGGTCAACAAAAGAAGCAGGGAGGCCTGAAATAAGGGAATGGCAGTGGGCACAGAAAGGGCAATGGGTTCACAAGCAAAGAGAGGAGGAATCACTCAAGTAGGAACAGTGTGGAGGCCTGGCTCTGAGCTTGGACATTCCAGTCACAGCAGAGGACCCCACGCTGCTACTCCTTCCTTAATCCTTACCTACTTCACGGGGATGTCAGGGGACTAAGAGGGATAGCCTAGGAGGAAGCAGAGCTCTCTCCAACCACACCACCACAAGTGGACAGCACTGGCTTGGCCCCAGCACAGCCTGGGGAACTGGAGGACTTCAAATTACTCTCACAGCGCAGTCTTTGTCCATGATCTATGTAACATCTTTGGTGATCAATAGCTTTTGGACAATCCAGTCTCCTTTCTCAGACCATAAATAGATGATTGATAGATAGATAGATAGATAGATAGATAGATAGATAGATAGACAGATAGATAAATAGATGATTGATAGATAGATAGATAGACAGATAGATAAATAGATGATTGATAGATAGATAGATAGATAGATAGATAGATAGACAGATAGATAGATAGATGAGAGAGAGAGAGAGAGAGAGAGAGAGAGAGAGAGAGATCATAGAGAGGGAGAGAGATGTAGCACGACTTTCAGGAGTCGGCTCTCTCATTCCGTCCTGTGGGTTCTCCTCAGATCATCAGCTTGTCAGCAAATGTCCTGACCCACTGAGACATCTGTCTGGCCCCTGACTTTCTTTTCCATAACAAGAGCTAAATGATTTCCACGGTCCCTTCCAGCTTGAATTTCTGTGGCTTTGCAGTCTCAGTCACCTTGCCCTCCATCTTCCTTGATAATACTTTCATGCAAAAGGAGGAAAAAAAAACCATTGGAGAGAGATTCTGATCCCAAAAACTGCAATGGAAAAGCAAGTATGCTTTGTGTGCCTGGAAGGGCCATTACTGTGCTCTATTCAAAGGTGCCAGGAAAGAGCTCAAGAAAGCTTCATTTAAAAAGTATTATCATTCTTCTATCCTTCTATAATGGGCAAATTATCACTGGACTTGATATTTCCTCACAACTGAGTCTACGTCATGTCCAGGTGAAGCCAAGCAAAGGGTTGTTCTTAACCAGCTTTATTTGAACAGAAGCAAACTGGAAAGAGTCTGTAGGGTCTATGGGCAGATGGTTGTACTGTCAATCAAACAGCACACCACTCAGCACTTGAAAGATGTGACCTTTAAAGTTGTGTGTGTGTGTGTGTGCGCGCACGCGCGCACGTGTGTGTGCATGTGTGTGTGTGTGTGTGTGTGTGTGTGTCTGTGTCCATCCCCATGTAGGTTATGTGCACAGGAGTGTGGTTCCCACGGAAGCCAGCAGACGGAGTCAGTCCTTTGCAGCTGGAGTCACAGGCAGATGCAGGCTGGTGACAAGGATGCTAGAAATAAAACTCAGGTCCTTGGGCAGAGCAACTGTGCTCTTAATCATTGAACCAAAAGGCTCAAATTTTTCATACTGGCCACATGGGTGAACTTCAAAACCATTACAGTAAAAGAAAACCCTAAGCGTATAGGGAAAACATGTATAAAATCACACATTGGATAAGTGTGTGGTATCCAGGATTTAGAAAGTACACCTACAGTTCTGCAGCCAAAACATAAACAATTCCACCTAAAACTGAATGATGGACTTGGATAAAAAAACTTCTCTAATGAAGACGTAAATGGCCAATGACCACATGACAAGATGCTCAACGGCATCAGTCATCAGTGAAATACATGTTGAAAACTACAGAGAAATGCCGCTCCATACACACTGGAACCACGGAAATAGTAATAAAAGAATATAGTAGGTGTGGGCATCGGCAAGAGGGACTTAAAATGGTGCAGCACTTTAGGAAGCAATTAGGAGGTTCCTCGAGAAATTAAACAGCATCAGCATATGTCTCATTAATTCCACTCCATGACGCATAGTCAGAAGAACTGACGCTTCACCGGAAATTTGCTCACAGGGTGCTGGGAAGACAGTTCTGCAGGTAAAGTGCTTTCCGTGTGGCTCGGATCACAGCTCTATTGCTGTGAAGAGACACCATGACCATGGCAACTCTTATAAAAGAAGGAATTAAATTTGGGACTTATTTATAGTTTTAGAGCATTATCTTCCCCGTGCTGGGAAGCAGACAGGCATGGCATTGGAGCAGTAGCTGAGAGCTTTACATCCTGATATGTAGGCAGGAGAGAGAGCGAGAGAGAGGAAGAGAGAGGAAGAGAGAGGGAGAGAGAGAGAGAGGGAGAGAGGGAGAGAGGGAGAGAGGGAGAGAGGGAGAGAGGGAGAGAGGGAGAGAGAGAGAGAGAGAGAAGAGAGAGAGAGCGTGCCAGAAAAACACTGGGCCTGGATCCTGGATTGTGCTCCTGAAACCTCAAAGCCCACTCCTCAGTAACACACTTACTCCAACAAGGCCACACCTCCTAACCCTTCCCAAACAGTTCCACTACCGTGGACTATTCTCATTCCAACCACCACACCATCCAAATATGAGGACTTGTTTCGATTTCTAGCAACCACACAAAAGTCAGGAGATAACAATGTCTCTGTAATCCCAACCCTATGGAGGCAGCAACAGGAGGAGTCCTGGGGCTTTCTGGTCAGCCAGCCTAGCCGAGTCCATGAGTTCCAGGTTCAGTAGGGTGCTCTGTCTCAATAACTAGGGTGGGAACTGATGAACAGCCTCTAGCCTTTTTTCATACCTGCACACATATGCATGTACACACACACATATACACATACAACGTACACACATACACACCACACACTCCATACACACATACACACATACGCCACACACATACACATACAACATACACACATACACACACGCCACACATGCACACACACACATACACACCACATTCACACACATATACACACACCACACCACACCACACACACACACCACAGTACACACACCATAATACACACACATACACACACACCACACACATATACACACATGCCACACACACATACACACATGCCACACATGCACACACCACACATACACACATATATACACATACCACACACACTACACATACACACACACCACACCACACATACACACATACACACCACAGTATACACACATACACACACACCACACACACATACACACATACACACATACATACACCACATACACACATACCACAGACACTCATACATACACACATACACACACCACTTACACACATACCACACACTCATACACACACATGTACACACATACACACTCACATACACACACACAGGAAAAAGAAAAAAATGAATGTGCATGGCAGCATTATTACCACAGCCAAAGGAAACAACCCAAACGCCCATCATAGGAGGAATGGGCAAACACGTTATCTACCCACTCACCGGAATACTAATACCCAGTGCGTGAAGCCCTGATACATAATGAATAGAGACAAATCTTGAAATCACTGGGTGGCACAGGAAATCAGACAAATAGCTCAATTTACATTAAACGTACAAAACAGACAAATCCACAGGAGGAGGAAATGGAACAGAGATTTTCAGGAATAGGCTCAGAGAATGAGAACCAACTGCTTAACCCACAGGCTCAACCTTCCGACCTCGTGACATGGCATCAGTCGTCTACAAAGTTAACTCTCCAGAACCACGTCATGAAGTTACTAAAAACCAAACCCGAAGTGACCTTATAAACATTTTACATTAGTTTACGGTTTCGCACTGGGTCACATCCATAGCTGGCCTCAGCCGTGGGAGGCCTTCAGGCTGCGTTGGGTGTGTCTGGGCTCTAATGGATGGCCAAGTGTCCCTTAGAAGTGATACAATGTTCTGGCACAGGATGGAGGTGACAGTTGTGCAACACCACTAATGTTCTCGATGCCCCGTCAAAATAGTTAAAGGGTCAATGCTGTTGCTATGGTTTGCGTGCAGTTTGCCCTCCACGGCTTCCTGTGCTAAGAGCTTGGTAATCAATGGCAGTGTGGGTGTGTCAATTCTGTGGTGGGTCCTTTAGGAGAAGGGACTTAGTGGGAGGCACTTAGGTCATTGTTGATACTCCACCGCAAAGGACTTCAGTTAGTTCTTCTGGGACCCCAGGCAGTTCCCTCAAGAACAAGTTGGGGTGAAGTGGGCCTGCTTCCTTGCTACAGTGGCCCTCCCCTGCATGCAGGTGACCTCCTTTCTACTTCTCTACCATGAAGCAAGGCAGCCGAGAAGGCCCTCACCACCACGGCCTCCAGATCATGGACGCGCAGCATCTAGATCTAAGGAAAACTCTTCTTCATAAGGCATGTGTCTTCTGGTGTCTTGAGATAGAAACAGAAGACAGACACAAGGGAATTATTCAAAAAAAAATGGTTACGATGAGTAAAAGGGCTGCTTCCACCAAAGCACACTCTGAATCTACATAAACTAATCTACAATAAAAATTATACCAGTGGTTTTAAGGGTTAGGGGATCAATAGAAAAGGGAAGGATATATTTAAAAAATCAGGTTTGGCAGGTGCTGATAAATGCCTCACATACAGTTTGATCATACCTCCACATAACTGAGGGGTAACTTTCAAAGTTTTATAAATTTTGTCCCTGCACCTCCAAATCATGGAGTCTTTAAAACACTGCTTGAGACATACAGAGGAGGCGGCTGCCTCAGTGGCTTCTCCTTAAGCCTTTCTGTGAGTCAAAGCAGGCAGTCCTTTCCTGACTTTCCACGAAATCTGTCTTCGCTTCCTGTGGTCTCCTTAAGGCAGAACACCTGCGACAGTGTCCGAAGGCTGGTGGGGAGGCTCATCTGGCAGGGAGGGAGAGCCATGTCATGTGCCAGGTTTCAAGTCAGGAATTCCTTTAGCTATTAATAGGAGGCGAGACACTTTGATCACTGCTGAATCCTGGTTTTCTGAATCAGTTCGAAAGTGGTCCTGGTTAGAAACTTGGCAGGACGATCACTTTGCAAACCAAACTATCATATCTGCTATTATTTTAGTGCATGCTGAGAGGATTATGAGTGTTTATATATCCCCCACAGCATCAAATTCAGGTCCTGCCTGACACGCACAACAAGCAGAGCAAGGCAGCGCGTCCAGTGCCAACCCTGGATTTGCTCATGGCCTTTAGACCGAGATATAGATTTCACTTTAAACCAAAAGGCACACTTGAAGCCACGAGAAGGAAAAAGGAAATGGAAAAAATATATTAATCTTAATGACTGTCTCAGATAAAATCTGACCTACTTGGAAATGATTTCAGCCCTATTTTTTTTAAATAATTTTATAAGGAATAGCTTTTCTATAATTATTTTGATGATAGATATATTTTTCTCTAGCGATGACAGGGTCACTTGAAGTTGCGTAAGATTCTCCGTTCTAAGCCACACCCTGCCAGCTATTGCCTAAATATTATCCTCTTGGCTTTCTTCTGAGTGCTCCCTAATAAAGCTCTGACTCAGTTTCCTTATCTGTCAAATCGGGAGAACAACAGCTCATATTTCCCAGCATCATTATTGGACTTAACACGTATCAAGTACTTTGAGAAGGAACTGGCTTGGGGAAGTGCCCTGTGAAGGTTTGTCTGCTTGCTTAATTGTTGCTCTGTTTGTTCCCTTTTTACAGAGGGGAACAGTGAGGCTCAGGGTCAGTGGAGACAAAGTCGAATCTGGAAGATGGTGCACACAGAGCCTTACTCATTTTGTTACTCCTCGCGCACACCTCGTCCTCACCGACTCCTGCTTTGTGTATGAAAATACACATTCCAAACCAGAACAGGCAAAAATAGACTGTAACTTAAATCTGAAAAGCACAGAGAGGCAGCCAGCTCCTGACTCAGCCAGGGGCAGGGCAAGTCATCCGCCAATTTTAATGTCACTTTCATACAGTTATTTACAGAAGAGAGATAAGCATGAGACAGGAGGATTGCCCCGGGCCTGGGCTGCATGGTGAGTGGTGAATAAGCCTGGGCTGCAAAGTGAGATCGACATTCAAACCAGAGAGGAGAGAGTGCAAGCAAAGGGAGAAAGGGAGAAGAGAAACCAACAAGGTTTCCACACAGATCAGGACCTGCAGGAAGATACCTCAAAACACAGTTCAGGACCTAATGAAAATTACACTAATCACCTCATGGGCACCACACCGGCTTCATGGTGAGCTGCTGCCCGGCTGGCTGGTGAGACAGTTCAGCAGGCAAAGGTACCAATGCCATCCCATGTGGCAGCCAAGCCTGACGACCCAAGTTGGAGCCCCAGAACCCATATGATGGGAAAGAAAAACCAATTTCTGCAAGCTAGCCTCTGATTTCCACATGTAGACACACAAAATCAATCGATGTCAATAAAATAAAATAATAAAGTAGGAGCTTCCTGTGGGAAGTGAGTCCTACGAAGTGAGATCTAGAACACACAGAGGCTCGAGATAACACTTAAGTTCTGCTATCCTGAAATCATGTCTTCAAGCTGTCTGATTTGGTCTGGCTCCAAAGTCATCTATTCTAGAAGGAATACTTATTTATCAAGACACGTCTGTCTTCCTAGTTCTGCATACTTCACTGACAGAATCCCTTTAAGTTTAGTCAAATTAGAATGTAAAACCAGGCGCTAGTGGAGCAGCACAGAAGTTAAGAGCACACACTGCCCTTGCAGAGGACCCAAGCTTGGTTCCTGGTGCACACAACCAGCCACAACTCCAGCTACAGGCCATTCAGCACTGGCTTCTGGCTTTTAAAGAAACCTGCACACACACACACACACACACACACACACACACACACACACATACACACACACACGAGAGAGAGAGAATAATTAATATTTTTTAAAAATAATAAAGCTATTAAAAATGTGTTGGAAACAGGATATTGGCAGGATATTGATCATAGTATCATCTTACAATAACGTCGATCAAGAGGAAAAGCCCCTGGTGGTCACTATGATAACCACAGCCTCTAATGTAGCTGGGTACAAGTCACTTACAGTGCACATTTGCCAAAGGCCTACCTTGTCTCTGTCCAGTAAACCAGAATGAATTCAGGTTACAGTCTATTCCATGACCTGAAAATCTTTGGTCAAGAACAAGAAAAAGTGGGTGTACTTGGCAGCTAACATAAGCAAATGCTTTTGTGAACCCAATGGGGTGGGAGGGGTCCTAAGAGAGCTACAAGAGACATTTACTAAGCCTGGAGAAGTAGCTCAGTAGAGCATCAACCTAACTTGGACCAGACCTGAGTTCAATCTGCAGCACTCCATACATACACCATACACACATACACACCACATACACCACATACACACACATACATACACACATACACACACACACCATATACACCACAGACACCACATATACCACATACACCACACACACACACACCACGTACACACACATATACACACATACCATGTACTCACACCACATATATACCACACACAAATACACACATACACCACATACACCATACCCACACCCCACATGCACACACCAAACACACACATACACACTCCACACACAGACACCACATATACCACACACCACACACACGCACATATACACACACATCACATATACACACACCACATACACCACACACACACCCCATGCACACACCAAACACACATATACACACCACACACATATACACACCACACACATATACACACCACACAGACATATACACATAACACATACACGCCACACACACACCATCCACACATACTACACATTGTAGTATTTTTTAAAAAAATATTTTTATGAGACTAATTTCCTTAGATTTGCTAATATGATTATGCAAGTACGTTGGACAGGATGGAAGATATAAAATAAACATACAAGAGAATCCAAAAACACGTATGTCATTCCCTCCTAAGGCAAAATACACTATAACACACTCAGATTCATGTCTTTGTTAAAATGAATTTGATTTATAGCAGAGGGAGAGATGGGGAAGCTGAAACTATAACAAGCATTCTTCTCCTCCCCATGAAAGGAAGAAGTAGGGTATGCATGGTTCCTTTAAACGCAGGCATTAGCTATCGTTTGATATATTAAAGGGTCCGTCCTTATCTAGGTTCCACTCCGCAGAACCTGGAATAAAGTAACTTGATGCAAGCCTAACAGAAAATGCAAGACCTAAGCTTCTGCTTGGCAAGAAGACAAGATGGAGATGCCCTGCAGGGCCCCCATCTCTTGCAAGACACGGAAAATCTGGGCACAGCAAGGGGCTAACACACAGAGAGTCCTCTTCCCCTCTGTCCTGTGGGAAGAGAGTGGGCAGCCCAGTCACCAAATAAAGATAGAATCACAAATGGCTTTCATTTCTCTCTCATTTCCGCACTAACAGAAACATATCCCGGTTGAAAACAGAGTTTTCACCACTGTCTCAACTCTTCAAGCCCTCCATGATTCACTTAACTTCCCCGGTGCTCTCTCTAAGGTGACAGCATTACAACATATTCCCTAATTACAACAGAATACCGCGATTGTGTCACAGAGCCACTACTGACACCTTTTACTTTAGATTTTCCCTCAAGGCTTGACTGACATTCATGCTTTTGAGATGGTTTCTGGCTGTTCCTGGAACTCACTCTGTAGACCAGGCTGGCCTCAAACTTAGAGATCCTCCTGCCTCAGCCTCCCAAGTGCTGGGATTAAAGGCAGGTACCCCACGCTCCTCTAGTTAATAATATGTGAAACTTACTTTATATTAATAAATGCAAGACAATGTCAATCTAATGTTTATACATTATATATATTTATATATGACATTTACACAAAACATAATTCATGTTTCCGAATGAAAAATACTTACGCTGTGTTTAATTTTTTCTCTTCTCAGCTATACTACAATAAATGTTTTTGTTTGTCCTATACATGCACATAACTTACATACAACCCAACCCCCTTTTCCCTTTTGTTTTGATTTGTTTTTGTTTTGTGTTTGGTTGGTTTTTGTGACAGAGTCTCTCTCTCTACATAGCCCTGGCTGTCCTATCACTCTCTATGTAGACCAAACTGGTTTCAAACTTGAAGAGATCCACCTGCCCCTGCCCCTGCCCCTGCCCCTGCCCCTGCCCCTGCCCCTGCCCCTGCCCCTGCCCCTGCCCCTGCCCCTGACTCTGACTCTGACTCTGACTCTGCCTCCCAAGTTCTGGAATGAAAGGCATGTGCCCCCATGCCCAGGTATCAACGCCCACTCAGGAGAGGCTAAGGCAAGCTGTGAAGATGGCAGAGCAGGGAGCATGCTTGCTGCTGAAGGGGGAGGACCTGAGTTCGAATTGCCAGTTCCTATATAAAACAGAGGCAGAGGCAGAGGCAGAGGCAGAGGCATACATCTATAACCACAGCACTTGGAGGAAGGAGAGACAGGAGGATCCCAGGGTTCAGAGAGCTAGTCTAGCTGACACCATCAGCTCCTGGTTTAGTGAGAAATTTTGGCTCAAAAATTGAGAGAGATTAAAGAAAACACCTAACATTGACCTCAAAGCTCCATATGTGTGGGTTCCCAAACATACAACACACACACCACATACACACACACACACCCTACATACCATACACCACACACACACACACACACACACACACACCAGACACCACTCATACACCCCACACACCATGCACCACCACACACACTCTCACATTCTCTCTCTCTCTCTCTCTGTCCCTCCCTCCCTTTCTCCCTCCCTCCTTCCTTCCCTCTTTCCCCTCTCTCTCACATACACACACACACATCTTTACGCAGCTCTGTCCTCTGCTAGTTAGTAGACTACATGCCTGTGACTGATGCTCCCATGTCCTTTCTGAGGCTTCAAGGACCCATTTCGCTGGTCTGTGGATGGGTGAGGCCACGTGAAAACCTGAGGACTCATTTTAGAATACCCATAATTTCTGCAGATCAGACAGAAAGTCGTTCCCAGCAGATCAAGGTCTGCCTCCCTCGGTCTCTGCAGCCAGCTGGCAGCACATCTCCACTGAGCATGGGGGCTCGGCCACACTCTCTTCTGCTCTTAAGTTTACATTTCTGTCAGCAAAACCAAGCATATTCCCACCTGCCAGAGCGAAACACCTCTGGTTCAAAGTGAGAACGGCAGGACCCAGCTCTTAAACTGAGAGTGGGATCCCTTCCAGCAAAACTCAATGCCTTTCAGTCATTAGCAATCTAGAATAATGCATTTAAATGCATTTATAACCTCCGAGGTTTTTTTTTTTTCTTTTTTTTCGGAGCTGGGGACCGAACCCAGGGCCTTGCGCTTGCTGGGCAAGCGCTCTACCACTGAGCTAAATCCCCAACCCCATAACCTCCGAGTTTTAAAGATTAAATAAGATAGCTTTAACCTCCTCCTTTCTGCTAACATTGGCGGACCTCTGACCTTAAATCACAGCACTGAAGCAAGTACTATTGCCAATGCTACGGGAAGTGTCTCTCCCCACGGCTATGTCTGTCTCACAGATATGTACCTGTGCCCACAGCTCAAAGTTAAGCAAACCATAACATATGCCCTTATTAGGTGTGGAGCTGGAAGGGAAGGGATCTCTCTGCACGAATGATCACCCAGCAGTAGTTCTCACTGAATCTGGTTCTAGGACGGAGCTACCCATCATTTCCAACCTGCAGGGAGGCTGGATTAGGAAGGTTGATTGGTTTGTCTACTTCACCTACTCCCAGGCTGCTGCCCCGCCCCCAGGCTCTTTACAGAAACCCTATTATAAATTTAATCAAAGATGCTCATTCTACACTTGATGGTGTCAGGTTGATCCTAAGTTGATCTGCTTAGTAGTAAATTAAAAATAAACATCCCCCTCCCAACAAAAAGAGATTTAAAGAAAAAAAATACACAAGTGCACACGTGCGCGCGCACACACGCACACAGTGCATGCCTACATGAATGTACACAATCATTTTCTATTCCTAACTCTGGAGGTCAGGCTTAAAGGTGGGTCTAATA
This sequence comes from Rattus norvegicus, assembly GCF_021556685.1. Taxonomy (NCBI): domain Eukaryota; kingdom Metazoa; phylum Chordata; class Mammalia; order Rodentia; family Muridae; genus Rattus; species Rattus norvegicus. Next base: position 266,113,253 of record NC_141534.1, on the reverse strand, counting down.
AGCTGGGCTGTGGTGGTACATACTCAAGAATCTCAGCACTCAGGAGGGAGAGGCAGGAGGGCCATGGGTTCAAGGCCAGCCTTGGCTATACAGCGAGTTTGAGGACAGCCTGGGGTATATAGTGAATTTGGGGTTTGCCTACGCTTCATGATACCTTGTTTGTTTTTAAAGGTTGAGGGAGTAAAATTCAGAAACATCTTTAGGGAAGATTCTGCAGAGAAGTTACAAAATTGAGATGTATTTGAGGTGTCTAGGTGGCCCGGAGTAGGGTCTTCTCAGTTGGCCATAGCGGAGAGTGGCAACTGAGGCCGATGGGTGACGTGCGATGGGGAGAAAGCAGGTGCAAAGAAAAGACTGAGGCAAAGGTCCCCGGTACATCCTTGAAACAAACACCCAGATTAAAGGAGAGGAAAGTAGTGTGAAAGCTGTGTGATCGAGTAATGACCCCTCCACTCCCAGCCCAAACACATGCCCAACCCCCAGCTTCTGTTTTTGAACACATGGTAAGATTTATTCCGCAAACTGAGCTGCGGGTTATTAACACAACATCTTCATGCAGGCTGTTTCACGGCCCCCTTCCTACCCATAAAGCATCAGCGCGCGCCTCATCCCTCCAGGTCCCCTGTCAGCAAGATGAAAACATTGCCTTGTAAACCATCAGGGGACCTCTCGTGTAAAACCCAGCTGTAGCCCTGGGACTTAAGGAAGGTTTCGAGTATTAAATGTCTGTAACGTACCTAAAACACAGGAAGAAAACGTGTGGGGAGGAGCCCTTGTCTTCAACCACCTCCTCGAACGGCAGGAAGTGATAGCAGTCCCCAAACTAGCCACATCGAAGACTGGAGCTTTTCTAGCTGCCCAGTTGGGTAAGATGCAAACAATGACCACCCACGGAGCCTTCTCAGAGCCCACGAGTGGGGCTGGAGATCCGGTGTACACTGCAGACTCAAAAACGTGCTTTGCAATTAGAATCAGGAAGTCCCTGCCCATGACAGGTGGGAACAGGCCACATAAAGCATGGTAGCAGATACAGTACCAAGATCACCCCTGTTCTTAACTAGAGAAGGAAGGGTTGCTTGCTGTTTCCGGCTGACTGATGGTTTCCGTATTTTCTCTAAGCCTACATTATAGATCATTACTTTTGGCAAAACTTCTCAGCACTCCAAATACTTCAAGCCGCCCCTTACACCCGAAATAGATCCATCGAAACATTATGCTAAAAATATACAATAAAATCAATTAGACCATCCCCAACTAGATCACGGCAGGGTAGAAAATTCCTCTTAGTGCTTTCCGAGTCACTGTTTTCGGGTTCCTCCTATCTTTAGCCTCTATGTTTCTGTAGTCCACTTTAATTTCTATCTCTTGGTGACATCCCATGGGTTCCCAGAATTTCTTTTGCATTTTTGTTTATCAAAGTTGCACGTTTCAATTACATTGTACGCTTGAGGACTGGTCATGTGGGGGGGGGGGAATCAGTTTAAACTGCCGTCTAGAACATTACAGCAGCAAGAAAAATAAATCAGAGGAGAGAGGGAAAACCGATAACGGGGTCACTTGCCTGTTGGCTAAGAACCCCCAACCCCAGACTGTGAGGGCAGGCAAAAGGATCTCAGTCAGCCAGAGTTCACGTCCAGGTGACAAATGCCTCTGTTACATTGTTAGTTTCTTAAACTTCCAAGGTGATAGCGAATGAAGGAGTGGATAGAAGAAAAGGCCAAAGCAAGTTTTCTCCTTTCCTCTGCATAGGCACTCACCCCGGCAGTGTGTGCCCTGTGTATAGTAGCCCTTTACTGTGACTAAAGGAAACAATGTTCTACATTTCATAAGACTGATCTTTCCAGCAACTTGAGAAAAACTCAAAACTACACCGCTATCTTATTATCCAGAAACACTTATGGGGGGAAAGGGGAGCTTTCGAGTAAAATTTCATTTAAAAAAAAATGGCTTTCAGGGGCTTTCTGGAGAAGCAGACACTTCACAGCTTTAACACGGAGTCTTTTCTCTCTCCCCTGCTCGGGCGGACTTAATCCTTGCAGATGTTTTCCCTGCCAAATACTTGTCTTGCGTGTAGTCTAAGACGGTGTTTAAAATTTCCAAAATTCCTTCTACAAATGTATTCCTATTCCCCTGGAAAATGGGCTCAAATTGATGTTAGGAACTGACACAGATGTTAGAAACTCCATCTGCTTTCCAGAAAAGTACCAAATGCATCTGTGAGGTAATATCCCCTTTTGGCAAATTCTTAATTCCCCCCCCCCCCTAATTGCAGATAGAATCACTAGCATGCCCATCAAGTAGATGGATATCACGTAAGATTAGAATCTGCCTACACGCTAGGTAGCCCTAACCATTACATGGAGATCCCTCAGAATGGGGGCAGTCAGTTACATTATCTGCCATTGGAGAGAATACTTTGTAACATTTTCTATTCTAAGTACTTAGCCTTTAAGCACAGAGAACAGGCTAACACTAAGTGATGGCTGAAGAAGAACTTAAGCTGGACTGCTCTCTTTAACAGCACTCCCATGCTGGGATGCTAGCTATCAAACGCTAAACCAATTGTTTTTTAATTGCTTGTGAAAGTGATCTGGAAAGGAGAAAGTAACTCATCCATACTCAGATTAAATATGCAGCATGCTAACTCAAATTTGTATAAAAAAAAATCCTGCAGCAAGTCAAATAATTTAGGAAGGAAAATCATCTTTGTGATTTGCTCCCTAAGGTGTTGTGTGTTTGGTTCTTTTTCTCGTTCTGAACGGTGGCTTTTGCAATCCTGCCTGTCCATTGACATCCACGTTCTACAATTGCAACTGTATCTTTATTCTGATAGTTTAGAATTTTATAATCTAGAATTGAAATGCCCACGGTCCATCGATGTTTAGAATGTCTTATAAATCGAAGGTTGTGTTCAAGGTTAAAGCACACAATTAGAACGGAATCATCTTGGAAACTAGCATCAATAGTTGGAGTATAGGTCCTGGTAAAACATTCGCCAACAAACGCCAATGTTTTATTCTGCCGCCATGAAAAATAAGTCCATGTCTTTTTTTTTTTTTAATCTTCAAATTATTTCGATTTCTTAAACTCATCTTTTCTTAGGGCGTTTTTACATTTCTTATTTTCCGAAGGGCTTAGAATGAGCCTTATGTGATACAAGGATACAAGAACAGCTCCACTTTGGCCAGTTTGCAGAATGCACATTTAAAACAAAACATTCCCAAGACCCTAGTTATGTAATTGTAACCTGGCCCATGCCTCTCAGGTCAGGGAACAGATGGGAACCACAGGGGTATGACTAGCTCTTAACTAATGTTAAGAACGCAATGACAAGAAAACCAAGATCCGATCTGAACAGAAGGACCCTACAGATGAACGGGAGACACAAGCACCCAAATAGTGAGACAGGCTGCAGTAAAACAAAGCCCGGCCGTGTCCCGCTATTCATGATGTAGCAAGCGTTCGTCAGCGAAGCTGCAGCTCTAAGACCCAGTATAAGCCTGGTTCATCTTCGCCAATGACTTTACCAAAGTCAACGACCTCACTCAGAATGAAAACCACTGCTAATCAGCCAACACTTCCCATAATCCCTAACTGCTACACGACCAAAAGATTGATGTCTCCGTCATTCTGAAAGAGAATGAAACTCAGGGAAGACTTACTGACCTCACTGAACTAACTTCAAAAACTGAAGATTCGCTTAGAATATTTAATATGGGTTTCCATTAAAAAAAAACTTTTTTTTTTGTTTTAATCCACAGCTTTAGTTCACAAATGCCTCCAAATCCAGGGCCAGACAATTCATTTGCGGCCAAAGGCAGGCAGCCCGCTACCTCTTCTCAAAGATGGTTGACGAAAACAGTACCCCATAATAACATAAAAATGCTCGCTCAGATTAAATTATGCAAACGTAGTTTCAAAATAGCCCACTCGGGTTTCAGCGCATTAGAGATGGGCCGGCAAAACACTTCGCCGTGTTGTGCCTGGTTCCAGCGGAATTTCTGTGGCACAGAGGAGATACAAAACCCCCAAATGTTCCTTATAAAGAAAAGCCTGAAATACAAGAGCATGAACATCAAATCCCATGAGCACATCCACCCGCCTTAGACATTGGCCTTGAACATGGGCATCTGCAGGGCTGCATCCTGGCCTCTACGCAGGAGGAGCCATCTTTGAGAGGATCCCTAGTGTCTGAGAAAGAACATATTCCTGAGATGGAATTTTCCTAATAGGATAACAAACGCGTAGTTTACATAATTAATTACATGAAGAAACTAAAACGTATCTTAAATTATTCATTTTCACAAACTTGACTTTTTTCCCCCTACCTGGCAGTACTTCAAATAGCCATCTGTGAAGTTTTTTTGGTTTTTTGGTTTTTTGTTTTTTTCTGGGAATAAGAAGTTCCTAGTTTTCTCCTACTTAAAACTGAGGGGAAATGCAGGGCAATTGCTAAAAAAAAAAAAAAAAAAAAAAAAAAAACCAAAGCAGTTTTGATAAATTTAACACGCAGGCTGATTTCAGTCCACGGAGAAAGGTAATCGTTTCAAATTCATAGCTGGTCAGTCCGGATGTTTTAGTAAGCAGACTTTAGACTTGAGCAGTTTTTATCAGTTGTCTTCTATCTACGGTGAGGATCGAAGTGAAACTTCAGGAGTTACATAAAGTGTCAGTTCTCTTTAGTGTTTGCTGAAACGCTTTACAAAGAGAGGGAAAGGGGCAACCCTAGGAAATGTTTTCACTTTTAAAAAGTTGCAAATTGCCAAGTAGCTAAAAGTTATGTGAGATATCAGAATTTAAGGCCCAAAGCTTGATAAGTGAAATAGGACTTTAGGAGTCGACCAGCCAAAAGATAGGGAACCATTTTGTCCTGAAACGCGACACCCCCGTTATTGATGGCAAATTTGAATTCTCACTCTTTTCTATTACACACCTCGCTTTTTAAAGCCATCCATAGTTGACTTTTTGCTTCCATTTCTTCTCACGTTTGCTTTTTTCCTTAGTGTACGGTAGTGAGTTTACAGAATCCCCAACATCGGAACAGCCAACAGACAAACTTCAGCTCCCCACGTGGGTTTTCCTGAGTTTACATGCTCCAATCTAGACTTGTGGACACACTCAAACTATTTTTCAGGACTTTGTCACAGGCTGACCAAGCCTGAAGCAAAATAAAGGGCCTTCACACAAGTCAACATCCTAGGCCTCAAACTGTCAAAACAATGCTTTTAAGGAGCGGAGGAAGCAAAACACCATCAGTTTAATTTGACGCTTCCCAGACCGGGTAAGGGGCTTCCTGGGACCCCTGACCACTACAGCCTACCTAACCAATGAAAAGATGAACTGCAAGATTCACCACGGTATCTAGTGGCAACCTTTTCTGCGGCTGAGAACTCCTTGCAAGGGCCATGTTGTAAACGGTTTGCCGGTTGTTTACAGGCCCTCAACTCCCTTTGCCCCGAAGTCTCTAGTCGACTCCACTAAAGGTAATTTTGTTCTCAGTGGCGACTTATCACACAACCTTCGCTAGGTGCCCACACTCACGCTTGACTCGTCCTCATCCTCGTCATAATACATTCCAGTGGTCCCTAAGGACCAGAAGGATGAAAAATTAGTCTCTGGGCCATTTCCCCCAACTTCGAGCTTATGAAGTTAAAAAGTCCAGCAACATTCAGAAGAGAACAGAGAGCACATAGGAAAAGGCGAAAATTATTTGGACACACACACACACACACACACACACACACACACACACACACACACCCCGCCACGAATAACTTGACTGCGTTCTACCCAATATCACCAACAAGCCAGAATGACACTGACCCTGCCCACAGGGCCAACAACAACGCTTCAAACGCAAGCCCGGCGGGCGAAGTTTAGCTAAGGATGGAAATGAAGCCACAAAAGAGGGCCTCTGGGGTGTGTCCCAGGCTCGCACCCAGGCAACATTCCCTTCTCTCTCTTACTTTTGGATGATCTGGGGCAGGCTGGATTGAGGCTGAGGCGGTGGCGGTAGCGGTGGCGGCAGGGGCTGCATCCCTTGCTGGCCTTGGGGCGCAGGGGGCCCTTGAACACCAGGCACAATGCAGGCATCTCTGTCGGGTTGCTCCGGACCGCTGGGATCCGCGTCTTGGCTCATGGCTGCAGCCAGCACCATGCGCGGCGACACCGACCCGGGCTCGCAGCGAAAGAGCGCGAGGGAGGGGCGGTCCCGGAACACAGGCGCTCACTGGCCGGGGTCCCTGTACCCAGTCCCCTTGTCCTTCCCGGTGGCGCGGGGAGGAGACGAGAAGGGTGGGGAGGAGACAGTCCCTGCGGCGCCGCCTCCTCCACCTCCCGCCGCTCCTGCTGGAGAGGTTGCGGAGGGGGCGGGGGACAGGGACAGGAACAGGGGGCGTCCCGGGGCCCACGGGAGCCACGGGACGCCCAGGAGCTGCTGCGTGAGGAGGTGACCTGGACAACTGTGCCTGCCCACCCGAGACGCAGTGAGCTGCAGAGCAGCGGCCGCCACCCGCCACCGCGAGCCCTTCGGGGTGGCCAGCCAGGCGCTCCTCAGCGCGACAGCCTCGTGAGAGGGCGACACGCCGACCCGCCCGCCAGCCGCCCTCCGCCGTCCTGTAGCTTCTTCCAGAGCGCACAGGCTGCCCGGCTCTGGCCGAGCCCCGAGGACATCACCAGCGCGAAGTGCACCGGGGGTTTGGCATCCTCCTGAAGCTGGAGCCCGGCCAGCGCCACTGGAAGGACCCGATGCCGCCACATCCTTCCCTAGGTGGGTGGGACAGCAAGTTGGGGGCTCAGATGATCAGGTCCCGGAACTCACCACACTGACAGTTCCAGCTGTCGCTTCGTGGTCCCAGAGGCAACAGGCGGGGTAGCAGTGGATTCATTTCTTTTAATTTTCCCCGAAAGACCCCCACCAGGACCCCATAAGAGCAAAAGAAAATCAGGCACACGTTTCTTTCGTATTTATTGGCACGTCTCCGTGAATTTAAAGGTTGGGGCGCAGAGTTCACCGGCTCTTCTAACTGCGCGGAGCCCACCTGCGCCGGGCACCTGTGTGACCCCGGGCGGCAGCTGTGCGCACCCACCTGTGAGGCTCAGAAGGCGGAGCAGCTGGGGACCCGGCGGCGGGGAAACACCTGCTCCAGCAGACCCTCCCGCACCTGAGCCCTGGCCAGGGGCGTGGCCCCCTGGTGCTCCCTCGGACTATGCTGTCGTGGTGCTCCAGACATGGACGCCCGTAGCCAAGCTCCTCTCTCGTGCGTTTTACAAGCCAGAGTGCAGCGAGCTGACCCCACGGCTTGAAGTCCTGCCTGCCTACCTGCTACACACACCATATAGCTCAAAACCTGACAACTGCTTGGACTCTCTGAAAGATAGTTTTTGTCCCTCCCGACCCTTGTGTCAATTTCCCCGTGAAATTGCCTACTTACCACCCTACCTTAGAGAGCTCCTCTCCCCCTCCTCCCCCTCCAATTGCCAATTGCAGTTACGATTATTTGTATCCTTAAACATCACAGCATCCACAGTTCACACAACTAAGTCTGACAATCAAAACAGCCTGGCAGCGGTGGTGGCGCACGCCTTTAATCCCAGCACTCCACTAGAGAGGCAAAAGCAGGGGGGATCTCTGTGAGTTGGGGGTCAGCCTTGTCTACAGAGCAAGTTCCAGGACAGCCAGGGCGACACAGAGATAGCCTGTCTCAGAAAAAAACAAAACCAAAAATCTCTCCAGTAAACGCGGCTTACTTGCTGGCCCCTCTCTCACAAGCGGAGCACGTTGTCTCAAGGCGCGGGGCTAGGAAGTCTCCTGCCGTTTTCTGTGATTGATTTCGGCCACTAACTTGAGTGTGGTTTCAGCCCACTCCATCTTACCCACTCACACATACACCCTCCCTTGACCCTGGAGGGGATCGCCTAAAACTAACATTGCAACTCTCCCAGAAAAGACTATAAATGAAGTCTTCCCAGAAGTTTCCCTTGAACCCTCTAAACCTCTGGAAAGGGCTTTGTAGTCGCGAGGCAGATCTGTTTACTGTCCGGACCGACCGCAATGCGCAATGGAAAGGAAAGGTATCCTCTCTGAAGGTTGGTTAGTAAATGTGACGGAATTAGGAGTAACGAGGCCCTGGCTCCAAGTTAGAGTTAGGGATGTTTCTTGCACGCGAGGTATTCAGGGCCGGTTTTATAGAGGTGGAACTCTACACTTTAATCGTGGCCGGCTTGAACGTGGTCTTTTTAAAACTCCGAGGAAACTGAGTGGATTGAAGGTACACTAGTGCTCTTATTAAAGACTTAAGAAACATAAGATTCTATGGGGACCGGTGGAGAGAGGCTGAGGGGTGGGGGTGAATTTCCGGTGTCCCTCCGGGGAAAATACAGAGCAAGGGGAGACTGCATTCACTGGGCTTTTTCCTCCTCCTTTTGAGTTTAAATTTTAAAATAAATATAATAAAAGAAAAACCAAAGTCCGAGGGCCTTCCCCCCCCCCCAGAAATGCTACTTGCATGATTACAGTTTAATATTTGTCACTTGTGATGTGGAGGGTACGCTAAAGCAGAAACCTTGAGCTAATTCAGCCACATCTTCCAAAAATGTTGCCTGGGACTACTGTGAACAACCACGTCTGTTTTCCAAGTCCAACATTACATGCCTTAACCAGTGGGGGACACCGTTACTTTTCCTCGATTTTTATCTAGGAGTGACACAATAAAAACACACACACACACACACACACACACACACACACACAAAGATAATTAGGATCCAAACTGCCCCTCCCCCGACCCCTAAGCGTGTGTGCTTCGCCAAGAGTACAGGAGAAAGGCTGAGTCACCCACCTCACTTCACAGTGGGGAGTCTGACTAAGGGGACAGTCGGCTGGCAGCAGCTCCTCAGGAGCATCCTGTCTCTCCTTGACCCACAAGGATCAGGCAGCAGCTTTTGTTGTGCATGGATGTTTCAGGAGAGACAGCCAGGAAGTAATCACATTGTTTATCTTTAGACAGTAACCCCTGAGCTAACTGGCATTACTGTGTTTCACAACCAAGGAAACTGAGTCTCTCAGACAGCTATGAGACTGTTCCTCCAGACCACCAGGCTTCTGAGGGACAGAAGCAAGACCACTGATAGGCTGGTCCATCTCCAAATCCCATCCTTCACCCCTTCACACTGCCTGGATGATGAGTATGGAGCTGAGAGCTCACTACTCGATGAGGTTTCATCCTCCAGAGAATAAAAACAGCACTGTGATTCAACCTGCCACACCGACCTTCCGAGAGCCAGAGACTAGTGGGTGGTATCTAAATTGTAACGGGAATACCTTGTTATTCTAGGGTCAATCATTCTCAGACTTGCCATCACACCGGACCCCTGCCTTGTTTCATAAGCTGAATAATTAATATCCCTGGCTTTCACACTCTGCTTTCTCATACCTGTTCATTTACTGCAGAGAAGCCTGAAGGATGCATTCAAAGTCACTGGGATGCTAAAGAGCAGGGTTGGGCCTCAGTGCCTGTTCTGTAACTCTGTATCACTGTAACACTGTCCTCTACTCAAAGGGGAAGTCGCCTACCTTTCAGGCTGATGTGATCATTCCTCTGCAGAAGGGAACACTTCGGCTGTGCCGCCCCTCCCGGTGTGTACACCTCTAGGTGGTAAAGTTCGGTGCTCTCAGAGCCAGTGAGCAGGTCTGAGAGACAAAGACCTCCTCCTCTGCTGCAAAGAAAAGTGAAAGCCACTGCTGCAGTCTCGGCATGTGAGCTGGAATTGTCTATTAACATTGCAACAAGGTTGTTTAAACATTGCAGCAAGGCTGTCCAGGAGGAAGCAGGAAGAACAGGGAAAAGTGGTGAGGAGGTGAGGAAGGGAAGGGGCAAAGAGAAACGAGTATGAAAATGCTGTAGTCAAGTCCACTGTATTGTATGCTAACTAAAAATATATAAATATATAGTTCTGAATGATTGGGCAGTTGCCCTCCTAGGAATCTCTTTCTCTCTCTCTCTCTCTCTCTCTCTCTCTCTCTCTCTCTCTCTCTCTCTCCCTCTCTCTCTCCAGATAGATAGATGTAGATAGATAAATAGAATATATGTGTGTATATATATATATATATATCCACTATCACAGCTGTACTTTTGAGGGAATTGACTGGTATCGTTCATAATAGCAAAAGCTAGAAGCAGCCAAATGAGCAGTGGGAAGCAGTCAGTGTGTATAAAGAACGTCCCTATCCCTAACTAAGCAGCTCTCTACAGGGAGATTTCTGCCGGTTCCGGAGAGATTTCCTGAAAGAAAATGCTAGTCTCTCAAGAGCGTTGTGTCATGACTAAATGTCCTAAATAGAACATCTCTGGGGAAATTATCCAGGTAAGTAATTATCAGTGGCATAGAGAGCACTGCTACAAACTGGGGCAAGGCAAGAACCTTTCCCTTGTGTGGTCTTTTATATTATTTAAACATTTGGAATTAAGTTCATTGAAATGTATACAACTTGAATTTTCACTTTGCAACATTGCTTTTCAGTAGCAGTGAAATTTCACGATTTCAACTATTCAACGATCAACCATTAACAAAATGAAGTCATTAATAAGATGTCTATTTTTTTCTTTTTTCTTTTTTTTTTTTTTTTTTTTTTCGGAGCTGGGGACCAAACCCAGGGCCTTGTGCTTGCTAGGCAAGCACTCTACCACTGAGCTAAATCCCCAATCCCAAGATGTCTATTTTTTAACTTGTTTTTTTTAATTACATTTTTATTTATTGGCGGGGTGGGGTAGAGTGGTGATGCCACAGAGCACGTGTAGAAGCCAGAGGACAACTTGCAGAAGTCAGTCTTCTTCCTCTGTGTGGATCCTGGGTGACCTGAGTTCAGCAGCTGTGGCTGTAAATATCGTAATCTACTGATCCATCTTGCCAGCTCGAGAATGTTGATTTTAAAAAAGGGAGGGGGGATCAAATGGAATGAAGAGAAGACTGGAGAGTGTACTATTCCAACTTCAGCCCAGCCTTTTTTTAATACACTCACAACATCATTAAAGGCAGTTATATAAGGAAACCACAGATTTACCAGTAGCCATGTTCATACAATCTGAATCTAGTAGTCTGGTAATTCAGAATACATTTTACACATCTAGACCCAAGTGTATCAACTTATCTGGACATTAAGAGCAACTGTTGCCATTTCTTGAATGGTTACCCTCCTTTAATTTTTTTTTTTTTTTTTGGTTCTTTTTTTCGGAGCTGGGGACGGAACCCAGGGCCTTGCGCTTCCTAGGTAAGCGCTCTACCACTGAGCTAAATCCCCAGCCGCTCTCCTTTAATTTTTACAACCAACTTACTAGCTAGTGGCTGCTGTTGCTGTCATTTTAAACCTAGATTGGCAAGCACTCTACCAACTGAGCTACATTTCCAACACAAATCATTTTTGTGCCCATTTTACAGATTAAAAAAACAACCACCCAAGGCTTGATAAAGTCCAGCTACGTAGCTAACTGGGAGCCAGGTTTCTGGTCTTCTCAGAGTTGAGCTTTTAACTATTCTGTATAATGTTCCCCCGTAAAATGGGAGCCAGAGACTCAGCTGCGCTCTCTCTCTCTCTCTCTCTCTCTCTCTCTCTCTCTCTCTCTCTCTCTCTCTCTCTCTCCCTCAGGGCCTGACACACACACCCCCTTGCTGTCTGTACCACCTATCCTTGGCTTGCCTTCTCTCTACACTCTGGTTTCTCTTCTCTGGACCCCCTGAGGTGGGCATTATCTGTTTGCCAGTCTCTCCTCCCTGCTATCCTGCAGATGTTTGTAAATCACCAAGCGCTCCATCTGGTTCACGAAGAATTACCTCTCTGAAGACAACACAAATAAACAAACAGGAGAGACTGGCTGTAAGATGTTGTTTAAAAATAATGTGGTTACTCATGGGACTGGATGCACATTTGAATGTGAAGGAGACAGTTAGCTGAGGTGAGGACACGACCCATTTTAGGCTCTTTTCTGCCTAACAACTCAGAGAACACCTCTCATTGGTTGCAGGAAAGAGCTTCGCCTCTGTCTCATTGGCTGGGAATTTACCAGCAGGCCCTTTGTCCTCTAAGAAGCTGGTGGCAGGTATTCTGTTGTAATCAAAGTGACTGTAGGTTGGGAGTCCAGAAATCCAAGTTCTAAAGCGCGAGGTGGGTACACATCTTGTCCTCTCTTGTCCCTGAACAGAAAAGCAGTTATCCCAAACTAGTGACATCAGCATTTCACCTCCTTGGAAAGAATCGTTATCTCAAACCTCAGGGTGCAGTGTTTTCTTCTACCTCTGGTTCAAGACCTGGCAACAAACAAACCCAAGTGCCGGCTGAGTCCAGAGTTGCAGGGGCTCAGGGTGGCTGAGTTCCAGCTGGCCTGGACCTGGCTTCCTGCAAAAGCAGGGCTCTGAGGTAGGCCTGGATGAGGCAGAAAAGACTTTCTCTCATTAGCTCTTTAGAAGAAAACTAAGGTGGGATCCAGCTTGGCTTGGTGTCATAAACCAGTCACTACTGAGTCTCTCGTGGGAGGACGGGAAGCGAGGTAGGTATGACATGCATGTGGGAGAAATACTAGCTGGTGGTTAATTGCGTGATTTAAGTTCCATAGGGCTCTGCACCCCCTGGGGAGACCCGGCTTCCACACTGCATGCTTAATCCCTGGAGAATGTCACTGTCACTCAAAGGCCCCAGCCAAGCAATCAGTGCTTCTTGGAGAGGGGGGTTTCCTTTATCCTACCCCTCCCCCAGCACCCTCCCCTGTCTCCTCTTATCACATGCCTGCCTGTCTGTCTGTCAGGCCAGTTGGTTATCAGGGCATAAACATTTCAGGCTATGTGCCCACCAGCTCTGGGATCAGGTGACCATTATGGAAGGCTACACCGGAGGCCTGTGGCATGCCAGCATTTCGCCAAGAACAGTGAGAGCCTGTGACGTGCTGACCTCACAGAGTGGGCACCCGGGCAGCTGGCATGGAGCTAGTGCCGCTCCCTGGTATGGCCTCTTTGATCATCCCCAGGCCTCCTCACAGGCAGAGGAAACCTCCCCTCTCTGCAGAGACACAGGTCTAGCCAGTAGCTCAGTTCCTTTGCCTCTTAGAACCTCCATGCCGCTTTCTAAAAGACAGAAACAGAAGCAGGTGGCACACGCCTGTAACTCCAGCATTCAGGAGGCGGACGCAGGAGAACTGGGAATCCGAAGTCATTCTTGGCTACCTAGGGAGTTTGAGGCAAGCATGGGTCACGTGAGACCCCACGTCAGGAAAATGAAGAGAACACAATGGGATTCCTGTGTGAGGGTTAAATGAAAACCAGGCCAATGTCATCCAGTTTCTGATGGGACTTGGTAGGGCACTGGGGGTCGGCTCCCCCTGAGAGAACGTTGGTAATCACCGTACAATCTTTCTCTGGGCCAGGACGTCACCATCTTCTGCGTGCACAAGCCCCGGGTGAAAAGATGCCGTCACAGAAACAGGCAAAAGAGGGATGGGGGCACTGTCAGGGGGACTCATGGTGACTGAAGAACTCATAGACCTTGGGTCCTGGTTCTGCTCCTTGGCAGCCAGCTACCAAGAGCATCTCACTCAAACTCTCAGCTTTCCCCTTCGGGAAGACAGGCAAATCCTGCGGTGCCGCTCGGGATCACCTCACAGCACAAATGGCTGTGGTAACATTCTGTTTGCTCACACATCGGCCTGCATCTAGCAAGGCCAAAGCAGGAGGGCAAAGGACGGGGATCTGCCTTCCTTTGCTTCTGGGGTGGGGGACAACTCAGATCGGGGAGCACCTACTTCTCGGACTGTTTCCCAGAGAAATTTAATTTCAGGTGGCTGAAAGAGTGAGTCTGAAGGGTGGCGGCACATGCCCTTAATCCCAGTGCTCAGGGAACAGAGGAAGGCATTATCTCTGTGAGTTCAAGGCCAGCCTGGCCTCAAGATCGAGTTCAATGACAGCTGGGGCTATTACATAGTAAATCCCTGTCATGAAAATAAATAAATAAATAAATAAATAAATAAATAAATAAATAAATAAATATACACTAAATCCTAAAGAGGGTCTGGGAATATTGTTTAGTTGCTAAAATGCTCCCAGCAGCCCCAGATCCCTGGGTTTGACCCCTCACCCCAGTACCACATTGCACACAGTGGTACATACCTGCAATCCCAGAAGCACTTGGGAGGTAGAGAAAGGAAGGAGAATCGTGAGTTCAAGGTCATCCTGTGGAGTTTAAAGTCTGCTTGGGTTAATGTGAGCTGAACCTTCTGAAGCCATGGCGGAAGACCTGACCCCTGCTACATCAAACTGTGATCAGGAAATAGTCTTTGCAGATGAAATCAAGTTAGAGATGCACATGAAGGTGATGCCTTATCCACCGCGATGGGTTTCTTAAAGAGAAGGGGGATTTCGACACAGACGCACAGAGAACTGTACCATGTAGGGGATGGAAACAGTAGGGTTACTGTGATAGCTGTGAGCAGAGGGGACAACAAAAGACTGACCTTTGGTTGACAGAAGCCAGGAGGAGGCACGGAGGGGGGTCACACCCTGGCTCATGTCCATGCCGACTTCCAACCTCCAGAAGAATGGACTGATAAACTGTTACTTAAGGCTCCCTGGTTGGTGATATCTGCTATGGCAGTTCTGGGGAAGGAGCTGGAGAGGAAAGAGATTGGTGTGGGAGACACTGATGGGGCCGGGGGACTGTTTCTTCATCTGAGAACCCACAAAATCCAGAGAGAAGTAGCATAGCCAGATGCCCCCATTCACAGCCATCCCAGGAGGTCCTGAGCCCAGTTCCGGGTTCTTTCCAAGGAAGGCAAAGTGTTTGGATCCAGTAAGACATGAGGTATGGAAGGCACGTAGAGCTTAGGACTCATGCATGGTCCAAGGAGGAAGGACGGCATCACTCTGGCATCACACATCCCTCAGAAGTCTGTCTGGAGAGCCTCTCTGTGTTCATCCACCCACTTCCTCTGGTTGGCCACTGGTCCCCACCGAGTGTCCCCACCCACATCCCTGCCAGGCTGAGTCTACTCCCCAAAGCTTTCTTTCACTCTTAGTAAACCTCCGCAGACTCCTTCCTCATTAGAAAGGTTGATGTGCTCATGATTGACAAACCCCCCATTTAGTAGCTAATCGTGCACCCCAAGGGGAAAGTTATGTGTGTTTTTACTTCATAACAGGGCCCCTTTTACTTCCTTTCTCTTAGTTTTCCTATGTCATCTACTTCCCTGACTGTACAAGGGACACCCACGCCATGATTCTCAGGAGCTCTTCCGGTATCACCATGATTTATCCTTGCATGAACATACATTTGTTTACTTGGTGCAATGCAAAAATATTGACTATGGCAGTCTAGAGGGCTGGGGTGGCTTTTAGCTCTTAATGGAAGCACTGTTTTTAGAGATGATGTTAGAACCGGACAGACCCTAGCTTGAATCCAAACCGTGTCTGTCAGTCCCTGTGTGAACTTAGGCAAGATACCTGTTTTCTCACATGTAAAACATGGCTCCCTGGTAGTGAGACCCACGATACTATGTGGCAGGCACACAGCCCTTGGTGTATGCTTGTCCCCATCTTCCTTTGTTGAAGTCTAAGAGAAGAGCAAAGCAGTTGGAAGAGCTGCTCCTGCCTCTCACCAGCTGCAGCATTCGGGAGAGCGGGCCCTGAGCCTGGGCAATGCAGGGAAGCGGGCACTTGCAGAGGGGGCCCAGGAGAGCTGGCCCGGCCACTCAACGCTCGTCTGCCACAAGGTGGCAGGGATGTGGGGGTGATGCCCTCTTCTACCTTGCCCCTCACCACCAGTGGTAGTCATTTGGGAGACATGGCCCCGAGGTCACGAGAGCAGAAGAGCTGTATCTGCCTCTCACCTGCTGCCTCACTTAGGAGAATGGGTCCTGTGCCTGGAGTAGGAAGCTAAGTGAGTGCAGGAGAACTGAACCTGCCCACTGCTGGCATTGGTGAGCTAGCCAGGGCTGTGCTGGAAAGTTTACCCTGGTGATGTGGGTCTGGGAAAGCTGGCAGGCTGTCCAACATGGCTACCACTGAGGCTCAGTCCTAGGGCTTTGAATTGGCCCACCCTAGCATCTACCCCATCTAAACTGCTGGATGGAGTGAAGGGGCCAGTCCTGCTGATCCAAGGCAGCAGAATCTTCACAGCCCAGGGCAACAATAGAATAACCAAGAGGGGTCCCGGTGGGCAAGGATCCAGTATTGATGATGGAGCAGAAGCCAGAGGTCTGGAACCAGGTCAGTGCTCTCTGCAGTGAACATTTGCAAGGGGTGTAGACAAAGGGCAGATTGTGTGACACACTGCATCTCCCTCAGTGTCTTGTTTTCTGTGTATTCTTTTGGTTTGATTTATTTGTTTTTATTTTTGTTTTTTAACGTTCTTTTGTGGAGGAGGTTGTGAGGGCAGAGGGAGGATAAAAAAGCCCAAGGGAAATGGGTGAGATGGGGTGCTGGTGTGAGGCTCGCACAGAATCAACAAAAGAAAATCATTTTATTTAAAGGGGCGGGATAGTGAGTACACCTCTCCCTCTCTCAGTGATCCTAACAAAATCCTCATCACCTTCTCTGATTGCCATGAGAGCATAACCACAAACTAATCTATTAATAAAAAAAACAAAAACAAAAACAAAACAAACAAACAAACAAAAACCAAAAAAAAAAAAAAAAAAAAAACGGTGCGGCTCCTTTCCCGAGACGGTGTCTCAGGTGCCAAACTGAAACCCAGGAGTTTATGGCTCTGGTGCTGGGAAATCAGAGGCTGCCAGAGTTGGGGGGTTTCTGGGCCAAATTGTCCTCTGGTCTTTAAGTGGGGGGATGAGGAGGTGTTAACATGTCCCCTTTGTCACAGCAGGTGTGTCCAGACCTGGAAGGACACAAAGTAACAAGCATTTCAGAGCATTTGGCATAAAGTAAAGATATCCGGAAAACATTTGATGCACGCACGCACGCACGCACGCACGCGTGGTCCTTGGTCTGAGCTCTCTGGGTTCTGGAATGTTCTCTGCCTCTTGAACTGGGTGGTGGTTCTGTGGCTCCATTTACTTTGGGGAGGTCAGCAGTCCAGCTGTGCCTATGCAATGAGGTCCTTGTCTGCATGCATTTTTACCCTACAGGGAACACTTCCTTAATTAGAGAAAGGGAAGATGACATGGTCTAGCTAAGGCCGGTTAGTGAAACCACATTCCTTCCTCATATCTGGATCTTTTCTTTTCGCCCTGTAGTCTTGGGGACATTACCGCCTTCCCACTCCTGGGGGTTTGTTGCCATTCTGAGAACCGTTTTGAGAAGGTCGGTTTCTGTAATGACACAATGTATCGGCAACTTCCCCAGCATCGGGGGTTACGATTCGGGTTCTGAAGCGTGAGTTAGGAAGATCACTGTCGAACAATAATGTTTTATATCCTGAGTACTCAGGGAACTTTCTTTCCTTTTTGAAACAGGGTCTCATGAAGCCCAGGCTTTCCAGAACTTGCTACACAGCCAAGGACAGTCTTGAAAACTTCTCATCCTCCTGGATCCCCCTGCTTCTACCTCCCAGGAAAGCATTCTACCATTGAGCTATGTCACCAACACTTTCTAATTTTGAGACAGTGTCTCACTTAAGTGGCCATGAACATAATTATAATCCCAGCACGCAGGAGACCAAGGCAAGAGGATCCCAAGTTCAAAGGGAAGCCAGCCATATGATAAGACCCGATCTAAAATGCAAAAAGCGAAACCCAAGGAAAACCTAAGCCCCCATTTCTCTTTTCCTCACTCTTGCCAATGTACACATATTTCTCTTTTCACTCAAAGGTTTAAAAGAATCATGCGTATTCTTTTTTTCAGTAAACTATTCTTCTGCCCCTTTAAAACCATCTTTAGACCCTCCCCACCCCCAATTGGAAGAGTTCCTACTTTATACCTGACATTAATGTCTTAACTTTACATTTCCTGTTTTTTCTACATCCACTCTAACTTATTTTTATGTAGTAGATCTTATCAGATTTTCAATATTGCTGGATTTGGATCTTGAATTGGAATTAGAGAAAGTTCCCCATATTAAAACTATATATATTTTGTAATTCTCACACCTCCTTTGAGTGTCTATGTGATTTTATTTTTATGCTAAGATGCCTGCCTGTCTGCAGATATTCCAGGGTACGGTGTGAGGCACAGATCCAGTTTTAACCTTCCCTGAATGGCTGCCCAGTTGCCCCCAGGACAGTTATTAAAGGGTCAGCTTCTCTGGCGATACTTCAGAGGTCGTGTTTACTAATGATGAATTTCCATGTGGACTTAAGTCTACTTCTGGACATCCCATTTTATTTTAGTATCTCCTCATTTACGTGCTTTAATTATAAACTCTTTATAACATGACTTATTGTCTGACAGTCCCCTCTTCGCAGACCTTTGGGGGGGAGTGTATGTATGTATGTATGTATGTATGTATGTATGTATGTGTATATATGTGTATGTATGTATGTATGTGTATATATGTGTATGCATGTATATGTATATATGTGTATGTATGTGTATATATGTGTATGTATGTATGTGTATATATGTGTATGTATGTATGTATATATATGTGTATGTATGTATGTGTATATATGTGTATGTATGTGTAGGTATGTATGTGTATATATCTATGGTCTCACTGCAGATCCAGAACCAACTTCTCTGGGAAAAAAAAAAGGACACTTTCCTTAGGACCCCATTAAATAAAATACACAATAAATCTAGTACCGTCTTAGGGGAAATAAACTTTGATGGTGTCGAGTTGTCCCATCAAAAGCAAGGGGTGTCATTTGCTCAGTCTGGTTTATTTTATATCCTTTGAGGGGGTGTTTTAAAGTTTTCCTCGGAGAGATTTTCATGACTTCAGTGGTGGCCATCGAAACACTTGGCCTTCCAGCAGATCAAAGCAAACGTTTTATTACAGCAAGAAATGATACTGGCAGGGAGGGCGGGGCCAAGCAGATCACCAGGCTGCCAGCAGCTGCCACACTCAGTCCTGAGGGACGAGAGACCTGCGGCTGGGCAGACAACCTGCCAAGGCAGAAAGCAACACCTCTCCTGGGAGCAGACACTGCCCCACAGTTCTCGGGCCACTGGAGCCCTAGACATTCCAGCTGGGGCCCACTTGTGTCACCAAACTTGCCTACTACACACAGTTTTTAGCTCCTTTGTGCATGTCCATGTACGTGTGCTTGCCCGTGTCACTTGTATGTGTGTGTGGAGAGGTGTTTTATGTGTATGGAGGCCTCAGGCTGACATCTGTTACCTTCCCCCATCATTCCCCGCCTTGTGTTTTGGGCCTACAATCTTTCAATCAAATCCAGACGTCTATGTGGCTACATAGATCCCCTACATTGAGGAAGGAGGCCTTTCCACCTCAACTAACCCAACCTAGACCCCCAAACAGAACTCCACAGGCTCCTCTCCTAGGTGACTGGAGATTCCGACCAGCTGACAAGTGTTAATCCTGGCTGCCAGGAAGCAAACATGGCAAAGAAATTCAGGCTTACAGTTAGCTCGTTGCCTTGATTCCTGTGTAGTTATATCCACCTTTTAATGTTCAAGCCATGTCAGGATATTCACAAGCGTCTTTGGGTAAAAAAAAAGCAGCGTGTTTGTGAGGCATGGGGACATGTGATCCCAGCACTTAGGAGGCAGGATCGGGAGTTCAGGGTCAGCATAGAATTCATAAGACCCATCTCTAATTTTCTGAAAAAATGCTTAATCAATGAGAACGTCACCTCCAACACATTCGTCACCACTATCAGCACCACCACCATCACCACCATCACCATCACCACCATCACCATCACCATCACCACCACCACCACAATCACCACCATCACCACCATCACCATCATCATCACCACCATCACCACTACCACCATCACCACCACCACTACCACCATTATCATCATGGCAAACACTGCTGTTTTAGTCCTTTTTGCCTGGGGAATAACAAACAAGTTCTGATGAAAGTGACAGTGTACTCATATAAATAAACAAATCTTTTTAAGTACTTTTTTTATAAGTACACTGTAGCTGTCTTCAGACGCACCAGAAGAGAGCATCAGATCTCATTTCAGATGGTTGTGAGTCCCCATGTGGTTGCTGGAATTTGAACTCAGGAACTTTGGAAGAGCAGTCAACGCTCTTAACCACTGAGGCATCTTTCCAGCCCAAAGAAATAAATCTTAAAAGAAAAAAAAAATCTGCTGCTCTTGCAGAGGGCCTGGGTCCAATCCCCAGGACTAATATGGTGGCTCACGACTGTCTATAATTCTAGTTCCAGACGGAGGGCATTGATCCTTATTCTGACTCCCACGAGCCCCAGATCCACTCGTGGTCACTATCACACATAAAACAAAACTTAAAAAATTCAAAACAAATCTTTCCCCCTTTAAACAACAACAACAACCAAAAAGTAAACTAGGGATGCAACTCAGTTGGTTGTCCAACACAGGAAGGCCCCTGTGTTTGATTTTTGCATCCTGCAAAGGAAGCCTGGTGGTACATATTTGTAGTTCCAGCATTTGGTGGGTGGAGGCAAAAAGATCAGACTTTCAAGGTCATGTTAGGTTATGCATTGAGTTTGAGGCCATCACTGAAGGCCTGACGGCCTATCTCAAACACAAATAACGTTTTAAAATGCCTTGGGTGATTCACATGTAATGGCTATCCTAGGTTTTACATCGGGCAAGCTAGTGCCGATTCATATAAACTTCACCTTCCAGACATTGTCTTCCTTGGTCTTAATTGGCAGCTGTTCTTGAGGCACGACAATGGTGGGCAAGCTTCCCACCCTGTTCCCACGGCACCCAGAGCTCTGAAGTTACCACCTGTCTTGTCACTGCCACTTGCTGGCTGTATCTCCCACGAGACCGTGAAGCCAAGTGTCTTTTCTTCCCTTGTGTTCCTGGAGAAGGCACAGCACGGTAGGTCCAAACAAATACTGGTTTGTACCAGACTCAGATGATAGTGACCACTGCTCTCCCAGCCCTCTTAATCACCAGACTTACCCAAGGAAAGAAAAGGTGGACCAGCATTAGTGTTAAAAAGCAAAGCCTGGTTGGGGATTTAGCTCAGTGGTAGAGCGCTTGCCTAGGAAGCGCAAGGCCCTGGGTTTGGTCGCCAGCTCCGAAAAAAAGAACCAAAAAAAAAAAAAAAAAAAAAAAAAGCAAAGCCTACAGTAAGTAATAATGAAACAAAAATTAAAGATTATATGTGGAAACTTAAGATATTAATTACCCGAGAGTATCGTGCTCAACCAAGTCACTTACATTTCCTTTGGTGTCACTAGGAAAAGGAAGCTATTCATGTCTATCATACTGAGAGCCTGGTGCTGTCATCCCAGCATTTGGGAGGCGAGGGCAGAAGGATCAGAAATTCAAGGTCATCCTTGCGTACGTAGGAAGTTCAAAGCCAGCCTGGACTCATGAGAACCTGTCTCAAAAACAAAACAAACCCCCTCCCCCAAAACCCTATCGTATCATTTTGTTCTGCTGATGAAATAAAATTAGCCAAATGTTTATTTAGAATGCTGCCCACCACGACAGTATGTTTCAAATGATAGGCATTCTGTTGCTCAGAATAAATAGTAAGTGAAAAAAAAATAAAACTAAGAACAAAATTTTGTGGATTATGACAACAAATGCTGCAGCACATCAAACCATTTCTCTTAATATCGCTAAATGCTGTCTCAGGTTTCTTCAACAATTCCAAACGTTTCGTGGTTAAGGTAAAAGAACCAGTTTACTATCAGTTCTGACGCTGAGTAATTAAGAGAAAATTACCCTTACGTCCTATTTGCTTTTGTAAGGTTTCAGTGAATCAAATTTCCCTGTCCGGACCATCTTTGAATATAGCCATTCTTTCTCTCGTGCCTGCTTTCTGCTGCTGGCGTCTTATGAAGAATACACTGGCCACAGAAACAGAAATGGAGAGTGGGCCATTCAAGCGGCAACCAGAGCTGCCTGTGACTTCGAGAGTCCAGGCAGCGAGTATGGGAGGGGTAGCCTGGGAACACCTCTAGGGATGTTGGACGCCCAACCTGAATATGGTTGCCAGAATTCATGTCTGGCTGCTCACAACCAGCTGCTATCCCAGTTTAAGGACCTCCAACATCTTTTGACTTCCAGAGGCACTACACAAACGTGCACATACCTCCACACACACGTACACATAATCAGAAAGTGAAGTAAATCTAGGAAAAGGAGGAGGACAAGGAAGGGGGAAGGGAGGGGGGAGGAGAAGGCTGAAGAAGACAAATCCACCATGTCAGCTCCTGGTTTGGAAAGGGCTCGTTGTCAGTGACATCAGGAACAGGGTAAGGGTGGGGGTTCAGGAAGGAGCATCCTTTGATCCTCCCTAGGGCTCCAGAGGCATTTACCCAAAATTAGCTCTTGCTTCCCACCCCAAGCATGTAAGTCCTCCCCCCAGCCCCCGAAGCTCTCAGCCTATGCTGGCTGACCCCCAGTGAAACAGGCTTCTGAGTCTCTGTCTCCAGGGTAAGGAAGACACAGGTCTTCTTGAGGTGACTTCTGTGACTTTGCCGAGTCACTGCAACAGGTCAGCCCCAGGAAGAAGACTACTGTGGGTATCGTCCATTTCTGGCTCCAGAAATAGTACACATTCCCCGCCTCCGTGTGCTCTGCCCACTCCCTCTGAGAACACACAGACAGAAATGGATTAAGGGAGCACTCTGCTAAATGTAAACAGCCATGAGTCCATTTGTTTTCAAGGTCCAGCAGCCTCCTCTGCACCTGTTGGCTTCCTCCCCTTCATTCAGGCCGTGTGAGACGCCAGCCTTAGTTTGGATTACAAAGGCCACAGCACGTGAGAAACCCTCTAAGCCGCTTCTGCTTCGTGCTCCCAAAAGCAACACTGTGCCATTAGAGAGGGAAAGGTTGTA
The DNA here is from genome assembly GCF_021556685.1 of Rattus norvegicus. Taxonomy (NCBI): domain Eukaryota; kingdom Metazoa; phylum Chordata; class Mammalia; order Rodentia; family Muridae; genus Rattus; species Rattus norvegicus. Next base: position 266,090,335 of record NC_141534.1, on the reverse strand, counting down.
CATTTGGAGGAAATGACACAGTGAAGCTGCTGAGGGCCCTGGCCTGCTCAAGTCTGCCTTTTACTGTTCCCGAACTACAGACAAGGGACACAGGCCTTAAGGGTACCTCAGACTTAGGTCCCACTGCAGCTCCGGTGCCCAGGAAGCTTGAGGATGATGGGAAACCAATCTGTGCTCAAAGATATGTTAAATCGTTCCACAGCTAGTCCAAAAGAGCCTGAAAACCAACATTTTTAAGGATTAAAGAAGTCTAGGGCTGGAGAGATGGCTCAGTGGTTAAGAGCATTGGCTGCTCTTCCAGTGAACCTTGGTTCAATTCCCAGTACACACACACACACACACACACACACACACACACACACACATTCACACACATATATAGGCAAATACTTACACACATAAAAACAAATTCTCCCTCCCAAAAGAAAGAAATCTAACCCTAATGAAAGACAATAAACTACAAGAAAAAAAATCAAACTACAAGAAAAAAAATCAAACTACAGGAAAGATTATTCAATATAAGTAAAATAATATTATCTGACAAAATTATTCAATGGTGTGTTTAGGCTGCATATATATATATGCATATACACACACATATGTGTGTGTGTGTGTGTGTATACATACATACATCTTCAGAGATTAACCAAAAAATAAAAAAACAAAAAATAAAAAACAAAAAAAAAACAAAAAACAAAATAGACCTGGGAATCCTGGAAGGAAAATAAAGTAAGAATTCTGTTTTGGCCAAGAGAGAATAACAAAGACTAGATTTAACCTCTTGCCTGAAACGGCCACAAGAAAAGCAGAACCAGAAGCAACAGGGTTCAAGACACTTGACTTGAGAGACCAAAAAGCCACAGTTCCTGCACAATGAGAGGCGCGCCAGATGAGCCCGGTCACCAACCCACCTTACTGCCTTGAGGAAGCTTCTAGACCACCATCCAGGGTGCAAGTTCAATTACTCTGTCGTTGCAATACGTCACGTCCAAAAGCAACTTGAAGATGAAAGAATTATTTAGCTTACGCTTCCAGGTCATAGTTCATCGCCGAGGAACGTCATGGCAGGCACTCCACAGGAGCAGAGGCAGGAACCCTGAAAGAAGGCTGCTCACTGCCTTGCTCTCAGCCTAATGCTCAGCTACCTTTCCGTACACCCGCTTGCCCAGGGATGGTACCGCCCACAATCGGCCGGGCCCTTCTACATCCATTGACGATCAATGCCCCGCAGACAGACATCACCGCTTGCCACGTGATCAAGGCAATGTCTAAAATGAGACTGCCTTAGAGAACTCTGGACTGTATCAGGTTGATAGCTGAGGCTCTAACTGAGAGATAGGGGCTTTGGAGCAGAGCCTAGTACAATCCCTGAGTTGAGGACAGGGAGCTGACAGTCTGAGAAGCTAGGGTTCACGGGACTGAGTACCAGAAAGACAGAAGTGGCTACAAGGAGAATCTCAGATCATAGCTGTCCCCTGTGAGTACAAGGGCAGATGCCCCTGACAGGGCTAGAGAGAGTAGTGTCTGCCTCCCACACGGGACCGTGCAGGAGTGTCTGCTCCCACTGGCAGACTGGGGAAACCAACCCACGCGGCGCAGAGCAGAATACTCAGAAAGATCCCGACTTGTCAGTGAGGAAGGATCAAGCTGAGTCCCCTAAGAAACAAAGAAAGCAAGGATCGGATGATCCCGAGACGCAAGGTTTGAAGAGCTACAGAGAGATATGGCACCCAACAGAACCAACTTCACAGTGCCTGACACCCACTTAGGGATTTCTAGGCACAGTGGCAGACAACCCACAAAGAGAACCATCATAAACCACTTGAGCCGAGTGCAAAAGTGGGACAGCCGTCAGAATTGTCAGAGAGCAGGGAACGGTGGTCCCAATCTCAGTCTATTCGCGAATGTAAGCAGAGACGCAAAAACGCATTGAAAGTCTCTGATAGCTTGGAAGGATAAACCGTGATGGTTAAGGCATAATAAAATATGGCCATGTGATTTATGACCAACTAGACATTCTGAAAGAAAAGATTAGTGACCTTGATGGCAGGGGAGGAACAGACACTGAAATGAAACCAGGAAAGAAGTGAGAACCGGAGGGCTGAGAGATAGCTCAGCTGATGGGACGCTGGCCACACTACGCACTACACACAGTTGGCTGAAGCAGCATTCCCGTGCAATCTTAGCACTTGAGAGGAGCCAGCAAAAGGGTCTGAAGTTCACGGTCGTCCTTGGCTACAGCCTGGAATTCATGAGACCTTCTCAAGGAAACAAACAAACAAACAAAAAGTAGGATGAGAAAAATGAATACAGTGACCAGGGCTCTCCAAGGAGAAGGAGAAAACCTAAAGTGTACAGGAAAAAAAAAAGCAGCTGATACAGTTCTGAGAGAAACCCCCCTGCTACCTTGTGATGCTATCTCTAGTGAGAACTGTCTTTCAAAACAAAAACAAACCAACAAAATGAACCAACGAAAACGGCAGCTGGTCGTAGCGCTCAGTGACAGAGTGTTTCTTTAACATGTACAAGGCTCTGGGTTCTGTCCCCTAGCACTAGTAAGAGTGAAGGAAAAGGGAGAGGAGGTGAAAGAAAGGGAAAAGTCACTCTAGATGTCTGCAGTTGAAATAATTCGGCAGACCCACATTGTAGGAGATCCCAAAGCAAGCTTCCGTAAGTTCCTCAGCTTCTTAGTGGTACAGCCAGAGTTGAAAGACTGAACAAGGACGGTCAAGGCAGGCATAGCAAGACACATTTTATACATGAAGATGCTGAGCCTGGAGAGCCAAAGAAACTTGCTCCAGTCCTGCAAAGCTAAAGAACTATCTGGACTTGGAAACTGTTGGGGCTTTTGTTGTTGTTGTTGTTGTTGTTGTTATTGTTGTTGTTTTTGTTTTTCTTTTATTAGATTTTTTTTTACTTACATTTCAAATGTTATCCCCTTTCCCAGTTTCCTCTCTGGAAAACCCCCAACCCACCCCCTCACCTCCTGCCTCCATAAGGGTGCTGCCCCACCCACCCACCCATCCTCTCCCGCCTCCCCCGCCCTGACACTCCCCTACACTGGGGCATCGAGTCTTCACAGGATCAAGGGTCTCTCCTCCCACTGATACCCAACAAGCCCATCCTCTGCTACACATGCAGCTGGAGTCATGGGTCCCTCCATGTGTACTCTTTGGATGGTGGTTTAGTCCCTGGGAGCTCTGAGTTTCTGGTTGGTTAATATTCTTGTTCTTCCTATGGGGTTGCAAACTCCCTCAGCTACCTCAGTCCTTTCTCTAACTCCTCTACTGTGGACTCCATTCTCAGTTCAATGGTTGGCTGCTAGCATTCGCCTCTGTATTTGTCAGGCTCTGGCTGAGACTCTCAGGAGACAGCTATATCAGGCTCTGGTCAACATGAACCTCTTGGCATCCCCAGTAGTGACTGGGTTTGGTGACTGCAAGTGGGATGTTGTTTTATCCACTGAGGTCTAAGAGCAGGAGCAGAAATGTGACCTTAGGGCCACCCTTCCCCTGGCAAGGCACACACAGCCAGAGAGCTCTCTGCAGTTGGGGAACAGGCCCCGTCCTTGGCCCACCTGCTTGTCTTCTCAAGCTAAGGGACTCAGTGAATGAAACAGAAATTCTAACTTTAAAGCTAGCACACAAAAGGGCATCTTCAGTGAGTGCAGGCCCTACAAGCTGGCACCCTGGAGGACCGTAGAAAATGCCTCATCAAGTGCAGATTATCTCACTTCTAGGTGTACCTCTCAACACCCCATGGAAAGGAGAGGAACCCTAGTAGTCCTTTGTGCTCCTAAAGGCAATAAAAACCTGTATTCCGGAGCTCCCTGACAGACACCTACTTCCCTTGATGACCCTATTAATATGTTCTAACGGAAAAGCGTTTGGCTTTATTAACGAAGAAGGCCTGCCTGGAAGCAGCAGAGGCAGCCCTGTGCACCTAAGGAACAAGGTCAGGTGTGGGTCTGTGTTTCATCCTCCTGTTGGGGTGCTGGGCACCACCTCTTGGGCAGGTGGGAACATGGGAAGGGGTAGAGACTGCGTTTGTCCAGCACAGCCACCATCAGGTGCTGACCTTCAGGGACACACAAAGACACTGCTCAGGGGGTGGGAAACCGCAGCCTAGGTGTGGGAAGCAGAAGCTGGGGTCCTTGATTCCTAGGCATCCACTCGATGCTGGGGTGCCACGCAGAGGAATCAGGAATGAAGAATCAGGGGTCCACGGGTCTGCGACGAGGCCGGGATCATTGGGGGCCCATGGGCTGAGTTCCAGGAGCCAAGGCACTGGGGAACTCCAGCTTAGCTCACTGGCGATTGTCTGTAGCTTGGCCTTGGCGAGGTTGTCTGGGAGCACAGAGAGGCCTTCTGCGGGACGCTTAGGCTGTGCTTCGGTAGTTGAAGGCTTTCTCCATACTGACCACGGAAGAGACAGTCCATGTTTATCCATATCATGTATTCATTGTGGAAAATGGGTGTATACCACCTTTTCAGGGTGGACCAGAGGTTAAATACCTTTCACAGGGAGGAGTGTCCAGGAAGGGAAGCTGATTAGGTAAACCCTCAGGGCCTCTAGAGACTTCATGAGCGTGGAGAACTCTCTTCTGGCTTACATGACCCAGGGGAATGTGGACCGTGTTCTGGCCAGGAATCTGTCAGGGAGCAGGGAGGCACCTACGGTCTCAGGTGTGTACCAAAGTTCCAAAGTCTCAGACCCATTCTACCTTACCAAGTTTCCTGGTATGGCCCATCGTATCACAGTCAGAGATAATCCACATGGCTTCTGGACTCTGTTCGGTGCCTAGTGAGGACCCCTCACTGCCCTCACCACCTTCTGAGGGCAGCTTAAATGACAGCGAAGCTTCCATAGAGAAGCCTCTCTATGCATGAGGTTGTAATTGAGGACCAAGGGGGTGCCTGAAACCCTCTACTCCCCACACATACAGATGATAAAGTTTAATTTATAGATTAGGTGTAATGGATATGATGATAATAATAGAACTACAACAAAATGCTGTAGCAGACGTGAGGTTCGTTCCTTCATGGACCCTCAGATGTGAGGATGAAGGACACAGTTGGCATGAGATGCAGTAAACCTCTCACAGGCCTCCTGAGATCCTGTTGGGACCCATTCCCTGTCCTTGTCTTCCAGCCACAAAGATCTTTCCGCTTTAATTAAGGCCTTATCACACACTGTGGATGTAACAGTCACAGGTTGAGGTGTGACTGCTGAGTTAGCACACACGCCCCCTCCTTCTTCACAGTTCCCTGGATAGAAGAATCATACTTCCCACAGACATTAGCAGCCTCAGAAGAGGCACCTTTCTTTCTTCTCTCTCTCTCTCTCTCTCTCTCTCTCTCTCTCTCTCTCTCTCCCTCCCTCCCTCCCTCCCTCCCTCCCTCTCTCTCTCAAATTTTCACCTTCAACTTTTCAAGTTAAGGGAAGCACTCTAAGGCTTCTCTTGGATGTATCCAATTGACAGCATTACTCTTACCTTTTAGAGCTAGAGGTCACAAGTAAAATAATGACCCAAGCAGTAACACTGTTGCAACCCAATAACCCCTCAGATAACCAAGATGGCTACTAAGTAACCAGCAGGTGGGTAGTGTATAACCCATGGACACTCTGCACAAAGGGAAGATTTGCCTGTGGAATGGAATGATACAAGACAGTGTAACACTTCCGGTTATTCAGAACAGTATGCAATTTCACACTTATGAATGGTTTGTTTCTCAAATTTTCAGTTTGATATTTTCTGATCACAATTAATTGCATATAGCCAAAAACACAGAAAGTAAAACAATAGAAGGGGGAGGAGTGATATATTTCAAGTCTTGATTTAGCTACACTGGTGGGTGGGCTAGTGATAACCCATAACCTTTGACCCTAGTGATAACCCATAACCTTTGACCCTAGTGATAACCCATAACCTTTGACCATAGTGATAACCAATAACCTTTGTTTGTTTTCTCTAAACTTCCAGTGGCCCTTGGCTTTTGCAAAGTGCCTGTTGAAACCTGTTGTCCATTTTTAAAACTAAAATTCTGTGGCATCTATTTTTTCCTATCTGACTGACAGTTTAGTTTGCATAACTCATTTTGTAAGTGAATTTGAACTATGTTTTGTTTGAGATTTATTTGCATCTTTTTTTTCTAAAATCAGTCTTCAGCCTTCACTCATTTAAAATTGGATGTTAGCTGTTCTCTTTTAAAAGTCTAATGGCATTTTAATTCTTTGTGTGCATGTGTATGTGTGTGAGCACAGAATGAGAGTAGGGGTCAGAGGGTGACTTGTAGGAGTTTGTTCTTTCCCTCCAACACTCCAGTACTGGGAATAGAACTCAGGTCATCCCATTTGACTGCAAGTGCCTTTACTTGCTAAACCATCATGCCAGTCCTTCGGCCTTTTCCTTATAAGAACTTTCTGTCCTTATTATAGAGTTTAGTGTTATACCTTAATAGCAACACTGGTTTTGTCTTTTTGTTTTGTTTTTTGAGACAGGATTTCTCTGGGTACCCCTGGCTACCTGGGTAGCCTTGGCACTCACCCTGTAGACCAAGCTGGCCTCCAGCTTAGAGAGATCTGCCTGCCTCTGACTCTGGGCTTAAAGGTGTGTGCCACCACTTTCTGACAGGTTTCTATTTTTTCTTTTTCTTTTTTTTTTTTTTTTTTTTTTTTGTCTTTTCAGATTGCGAATCTTTGGGCCATATAGGGTTTTGTTTTGATTTATTACATTTATCAATCTTTTACTTTATGATATATAATTATTAAAGTCCAATTTCTCTACCAGACACCAAAAGGAGATGGTATCAGGCAAGGCCCAGCCTTACCATCACCAGCAGAGGGCCTGAGTTGGGGGGTGGGGGGATCAAGTTCCCTTTCAGACAGTCATTAACTCACAGGGAGGTAATTCATTTCCCCTGGGCTTTGTTAGGTCCTTTACCTATTGTGTTACTACACACACACACACACACACACACACACACACACAGAGTCAGGGTCCTTTGGAGGAACAGACCAGTAGAATAAACATTTGTTATAGGAAGGTTTATTATATTGGCTCACACTGTGGTCTAGATGGTCCAACAATGGCTGCCTCACACTGGAGGGGCTGAGAACCTGGTTGCTTGTCCAATAATGTTGGATGCTTCCTCAGTCCCAGTCAGTCCCAGTCAGGCCCAGGGAATTCATGGAGAGCCACTGGTCTTCAGTGCACTCTGGGAAGCAGATTCTGGGTCCTACTCTCAGTGAAGGAATGTAGCAGAGGGAGAAACAATATATATGAACGGCCTCCAGAGTGAAGGCGAGCATCCAAAATGGCCGCTTCTGAGATTGGGGATTTAGCTCAGTGGTAGAGCGCTTGCCTAGCAAGCGCAAGGCCCTGGGTTCGGTCCTCAGCTCCGAGAAAAAAAAAAAGACAAAATAACAAAATGGCCTCTTCTTCCCTTTGTAAATTTAAAAAAATTATTATATTCTGTATATATTAATTAATTCTGGATATTAATACAGTATCAATAATTCCTTTAACACCTTTTAATATTTCAAAGCCTTGGCCTTTTCTGGGCAAACTCTCAGACCACCTAGCCATGTGGCTAGCTATACCTTCCAGGCCTGCAATCACGGCCATCTTTCTCCATATCTCCTGGCGAAAACCCTTTCCTCCTCCTTCCCAGGGTTTCTTTCTCCCTCCCAGGAAGTCCCACCGTTCACTTCCTGTCCATCTAATTGGCCATCACAATTTTTATTAAAGCCAATCAAAGGATATCTTAGGTAGGTGAGGAAGGACAGAGACATAACTTCACACAGTTAATGTCCCAACATTCCTTTCCTTTATTGGGGCCGCCATTTGGAAAGAGCCACCCATAGTTATATGGATCTCCCCACATGAATCAGAGAGATAATTCCTCACAGGAGCACAGAACAACATGCCTCTTAGCTAATTCTAGATCCAGGCAAATAGACAACCACGATTGACCATCCCACCCACAAAAATAGGGATCATGGGACCCGGTTAAGAAGCTGGAATCAGAATTAAATGAGGTAGTTCATGAAGAGCAGTCTAACACGTCACATGTGTAATAGATCACAAGCCCTTGATAGAAAACCTCCTCAGGCGCATTTGTGTACAGGTGTGTGTGTGTGTGTGTGTGTGTGTGTGTGTGTGTGTGTGTGTGTGTGTATGTGACAGGTGTGTGTGTATGTGTGTGTGACAGGTGTGACTGTATCTTTGTGAGAGGGAGGAGGCAGGGCCAGGCTGTGGGACAGGGCCCAGTTGGTTCAATTACTCATGGCTTCAAAATAAAAAAGTCGCTTGAAGTATTTACAGGCCCCAGGATGGTTGTAAATCCCCCAGCCCTGGCTCCTGGCCAGAATGCTCTCTGCTTACCCTCCCCCATCCTCTCCACTGGTGGCCAAGCCTGGCTGCCTCCCTCTCTCCCCCCAAAGAGAGCCTGGAGCACGAACATCCAAGGAAGCAGACACCAGGGTGGTCCAAAGACTTGGAGTTTGGTGGTCTGCTGAGCTGTGTGGAGCCCCTGTCTGGAACCAAAGGACGGCCATCTCACCTGTTGGCTTAGCTGGGTGTGCAGCTCCTAAGTCCCCGATACACTGGGGCTTACAGAACAACTGAAGTCTTATTCTTCTGAGAAAGGAACAGAAATTCCCTCCTGGATTCCCATTTCTGTCGCTGGCCTCTGGGAAAGCTGAGAATTTAAGGGATTCCATTGTGAATTTATGTGTAAACAGATAACCATGTGCCAATCGACCTTCCAGAGCTGCCTCTCTGAGACTGTGGTGGTGTGAATGTGTTTCGCCCCCACAGACTCATGAGTTTGATTGCTCAGCTCATAGGGGGTAGAACTATTAGGAGGTGTGGCCTTGTTGGGTGGGCTTTGAGGTCTCAGGTCCTCAAGCTATGGCCAGTGTGGCTCAGGGTTGCTTCTGCTGCCTTGGGATCAAAATGTAGAAATCTCCTTTTCCAGCGCCATGTCTGCTTAGGTGTTGCCATGACAATAACAGACTAGACTTATGAAACTGTGAGCCAACCCCGACAAAGGGTTCCTTTATAAGGGTTGCCAGGGTCATGGTGTTTCTCCACAGCAACAAAATGCAAACTAAGACAGTGACCTCACTAAAGAAAAAAGGTCAGGGATCCCCAGAATACCTTGTGACATAACTGCAAGAATTTCTCTCTCACAATCCCGAGTTGTCCACCCCAGGAAGCTGGTTGTGGAAACAGGCTCATGGGCAGCACGTCTAACCTCGGCATTTTTGGCATTAAGAAGGGATGTGACTGCTCCACTATGCTCATCGCAGCCTTATTTATAATAGCCAGAAGCTGGAGAGAACCCAGATGCCCTTCAACAGAGGAATGGATACAGAAAATGTGGTACATCTACACAGTGGAGTACTACTCAGCTATCAAAAACAATAACCTCATGAAATTCATAGGCAAATGGATGGAACTAGAAAATACCATCCTGAGTGAGGAAACCCAATCACAGAAAAACACACATGGTATGCACTCACTGATAAGTGGATATTAGCCCAAAAGCTCGAATTACCCAAGATGCAATCCACAGACCACATGAAGCTCAAGAAGAAGGATGACCAAAATGGATGCTCCCACTCCTTCTTAAAAGGAGGAAAAATATCCATAGGAGGGGATAATGGAAGCAAAGTTTAGAGCAGCGACTCAAGGAATGGCCATTCAGAGCCTGACACACATGTGGTCCATATATATACAGCCACCAAAACTAGATAAGATTGATGGAGCTAAAAAATGCATGCTGAAAGGAACCGGATATAGATCTCTCCTGAGGGACACATCCAGAGCATGTCCAACACGGAGGTCAATGCTAGCAGCAAACCACCGTACTGAGAATAGGACCCCCTTAGGGGGAATTATAGGAAGGATTGAAAGAGCTGAAGGGGCTTGCAACCCCATAAAAACAACAATGCCAACCAACCAGAGCTTCCAGAGACAAACTACTACCGAAAGACTGTACATGGACTGACCCAGGGCTCCAACTGCATAGGTAGCAGAGAATAGCCTTGTTGGGGAAGGGGAAGCCCTTGGTCTTGCCAAGGTTGGACCCCCAGTGCAGGGGATTATGGGGGAGGCAATAAGGGGGATGTGTAGGGGGAATACCCGTATGGGGGAGGGAGGGGAGGGAATGGGGGCTTATGGACAGGAAACCGGGAAGGGGAATAACCTTTGAAATGTAAGTAAAGAGGGGTTGGGGATTTAGCTCAGTGGTAGGCAAGCACAAGGCCCTGGGTTCGGTCCCCAGCTCCGGAAAAAAGAAAAAGAAAAAAAAAAGAATTCAATATAGTTTTAAGTTTCTTTTTTTTGTTGCTGTTAAAGATGACCAGAAGATGTCTGCTATTGCTCCATGAGATCTGACTCCAACGCCCCATCCCAGGAAGCCGGCTGGGCCTCTCAGCTTGCCACTCAAACTGCAGGAGTGGAAGTGAGAATCCAGAACTTCCCGTGCAAGGTCATTAAAGGCCCAGAGGGCAGCCATTTGCGAGCACCATATCGCTGTAAATCCAGCTCAGAGAAATGTCTTTCTCCCTCTCGCTGCCAGTGCCAGCCTGGCAGGCTCTTAAGTTGCCTGAGGACTCACCAGAGTGAAGTTACTTTGGACATCTGACAACTCAATCACACTTAAGTGACCACTACTGATGCCACATGCTGAGAAGAGCCACTTAGCTGAGCCCCGCCCAGATTCCTGACCCACAAAATCAAGCATGTGATAAGATGGTGGGTATTCTGATCCGAGTTTTGGTGCCATTTGTTACACAAAAATACACGTGGTGTGATAATTATCTTGAAAAGCTGCCTGCTGGGTTCTTTCTAGAGTGAGGTCTTATACTCCTGAATTTCATACAAGTTCTAAGCGTGAAATATATATTCATTTATTATTTAGAGACAGGGTTTCAACTCCAGGAACCTAACTCAAAGCGGATTTGTTTAAAAAAAAAAAAAGTTAAAATTGCCTCCTTGCCATCCTACCCCTTCCCCCCAAAATAGCACATGCCTTTCATCACGCTCAGGAAGCAGTAGATCTCTGTGAGGTCTAGGCCAACCAGGGCCACGGAAAGAGACCCTGCCTAAAAATATAAAAGCAACTGTGCGTAGACTCCAACTATGAGAACCCTAACTTAGACGGCGGCGCACGCGCGCGCGCATGCGCGCACAGTGGAGCTACAGTTTCATTCTTACGGAATAACTGTGGTAGTCCAGGCAGTTTGCCTTCGCTCCATTCTTGATTCTTGAAGTGTCTTTAAAGACCGAATCATGTAATGCCAGATGATTTCTCTCTGTATTGCCAGAGAGAAAATGCGGACAAAGATTTAGCAGACTTCCCGCAAAGACCACATGATCAAGTGACAGAGCTGAGGTTCAAAATCCATTCTTTTCCATTCGTCCCCAGGGAATGTGTCCTTTGCTCAGGCAGCCTGTGCTGGTGACAGTAGAAACCGGTGTAGATGCTAAAGTAGAGGTTCCAAGGCCCCACCAAAGCTGCCCGCCCCCTGGAAATAAACAAGGGCTAACCCAGCCATTCTTCTCCTGCCCAAGCCCCCTCCTCAGGCTCCTGCCGCAGCTGTCACCACCTCTGATCCAATTACAAACCCAGGGCCCGAATTGCTTCCTCCTCCTCCTCCTAGTCCACAGCAGGCCGGGGACCCATCTTTCCTGGGAACGTGGAAGCCAACCCTCAAATCTGTCAAAGGCTGTGCCAGGTGCTGACATCCTGCCCACCCCATTCTGAGCTCGTTCCCCGAGCTGGTGCTGAAGAGGGTCCTGCCACCGGGATGTGTGGAATCCTGCAGTTGGCTTTGTTTGGATGTTTACCGACCTGGCACCGCACCTGCTGCTCCTCCTTCCCATCCAGTCCCTGTCTCTCTGCTTCCCAACTAGTCTATGCACACATGCAGTCACCTACTCCCCACTTAGGGCTCTCTCTCTCTCTCTCTCTCTCTCTCTCTCTCTCTCTCTCTCTCTCTCTCTCTCTCTCTCCTCTTCTATCTCTGTCTCTGTCTCTTTCCTCTCTATCCTCTCTCTCTCTCTCTCTCTCTCTCTCTCTCTCTCTCTCTCTCTCTCTCTTGCCTTTCCTCTCCTTTCCTCTTCTCACTCTCTCTGTCTCTCCGATCTCCTCTCTCCTCTCTCTCTCTGTCTCTCTCTGTCTCTGTCTCTCTCTGTCTCTCTCTCTGTGTCTCTCTCTCTTCCTCTCTGTCTCTGTCTGTCTGTCTCTCTGTCTCTCTCCCTCCCTCTCTCTCTCTCAGTTTCTCTGTCTCTCTCTGTCTCTGTCTGTCTGTCTCTGTCTGTCTGTCTCTTTGTCTCTGTCTCTCTCTCTCTGTCTCTGTTTCTCTCTCTGTCTCTGTCTGTCTGTCTCTTTGTCTCTATCTGTCTGTCTGTCTCTTTGTCTCTGTCTGTCTGTCTCTCTCTGTCTCTCTCTCCCCCTCTTCCTCTCTCTCCCTCCCACCTCCCACAGTATCACCTCCACCTGCCTCCCACTCAGGCCTGTGTGCGTGACAGTGTGACAAGACACTGAGCAAGACTAGCCCTGAGCTTCTTCATTTGATTTGGTGGTTTTGGATCTTTTCTTAATCTAAACCCGGGATTCTCTATCTGAAAAATTGATTAATCATAGAACCTGACTCATAGGTTTTTCTGTCCCAGATCCTTGATAAATAAAAAACCAAACCCATCTCCCAAATCAACCCATGCTCCAGCATTCCTCTGTGACAAATGGCAGTCTCCTTCTCTTTACCCTTGGCCTTCTTTCCCCCATCCCCCATCTGCTCAGCTGCATTTGGCCTAAAGACCTGTTTGGCCTCCTTGCCTGCAAACCCAGTGAGCCAAGGAACGGCCATACTTCAGAGAAGCTTCATGTGTTTAGAAAGTGTACCCAGGGGCTGGAGAGATGGCTCAGTGGTTAAGAGCCCTGGCTGCGCTTCCAGAGGTCCTGAGTTCAAATTCCAGCAACCACATGGTGGCTCACAACCATCTGTAATGGGATCTGATGCCTTCTTATGGCACACATGTGTACAGGCAGATAGAACTGCTCACATTTGAGTGGACCATGTTCATAAAATAAATTAATCTTAGGAAGGAAGGGAGGGAGGGAGGGAGGGAGGGAGGGAGGGAGGGAGGGAGGGAGGGAGGAAGGGTTCAATTCCCTTAAACAAGGCACAAATGAGTACTGCAAACTCTTATGCTGAGAACACCCCATCCGCGGTCAGCTGATCTTCATAAAAATAATTGTTCAATCCACTACCTTCTGACTGGACTCTGTAAAAGCAGTTGTTGATTTAGGGCAGAACACACAGTTGCTAAACTGGAAATGACCCCTGTCAGTGAGGAAAAAGATAGCTCTAAAGATTGTGGATTTATTGCTCTATTGAACTTGGGTCAACCTTCTGGCCCCTTCATGAACAACATCAGTAAATTGCTGACATACATTCCCTGCAATTGAGATTCTTCTCCACTTTTCAAAATCACACATCAACACAACGCAGGTCTTAGGAGGAGGAGGGTGAAGCTGAGATGGGAGGACTTTTGAGGGTGAGAATTGGGAGGAGGAAGAAGCTACCATGAGTGATAAGGACTGTACATGAGGCAGGATGTGCACCCAAGTTCTGGGTAATGACGTGCAAGGTGTTGTGGTGAATGGGTAGGTGTATGAGTGCAGTCGGGTGTGTGTGTGTTCGGCGGGGTAGGGTGGGAAGGGATAACAAAACAACTAACATATGACTGCTGTCAAGTGGCAAGGCAATGTCTTAGCCACCCCTTGCTGGACCTTCCTTGACTCTGAACAGGGGAGAAGAAAACCTGGTCTCAGGGCTGACAGGTGGCTCAGTGCTAAGAACATTTGCTTCAGTATCATGAGCTCCCAGGTCAGATCCCAGAACTCATCTAACAAGCAGAGCGTCCTCACAGATACCTGTAGCCCTAGCTTCAAGACGGAGAGCTAGATATGGAGACAGGAATTGCTGGCTTCCAGCCTAGCAGAAAAACCATGCACCCCAGATTCAGGAAGAGACCTGCCTCAGAGGAACAGGCAGATGTGCACTGTGTACACTCACATATAAATAACATATAAAAAAAGAAAACCTGGTCTCCATCCAAGATGGTTTCAAAAAAGAGATCTGGGTCTCTAGAGGGTAAAAAGGTTTAATTGGTTGGAGGTCAGGTTCTAAAAAGCTTGCTTACTGGTAAGGGCTTGAGGAAGGTATGTCCACAAACCTAGAAGACAGAGGATAAAGACCACAGGGACATCTGGTCCAAAAATGAAGGCCACCCCCACAATAGTTTGGATTCTGAGCAAGGCCACTGTGGCTTTCCTTGGAAAGGTTCACACCGGTTGGCTTAGAGACAAGCACTGACGGGGGTCATGTTAGTTTCAGGAAAAGTTCTCTAGAATCCACTTTATCCACTTTACAGACCAGCATTTGCTCGGTCAAAGGTTTTAGCAGGCCTGACTGTGCTCTGGGGCAAACAAACTCCCCTGGCTATCAGGGGTTGCCCATGACCTTGAGAGATTTTTTATTTTTAAATCACACTTCATCAACCATTCTACACATTTTTCTAAATAAGATCTTTGTTTGTGACTGTGTGCATATATGTCTTTGGGTGATGTGGGTATCAGATCCCTGGAGCGGGAGTTACAGGTGGCTGTGAGCTGCTGTAGGTGGGTGCTGGGGACAGAACCGTGGTCTTCTGCACGAACAGCCAGAGTTAACCGCTGAGCCATCTCTCCAGCCCTGTATTAGTTACTCTCTCATCGCCGTGACCAAAGTACTTGAAAGAGACAAACTGAGGGAGGGAATGTTTATTTTGGCTCAGTTTCAGGGGGATTTCAATCAATCACAGGGGGGAGGCAGGGTGCAGTGGCTGTCAGGGCAGGAGCACAAGGCAAGGCAGCTGCTCACATTGGAGTGGACCAGGAGGCGGGAATGGATGGAACTGTCGAAGACTTGTCCCCAGTGGCTTCACCTCACTTCAGGGCACAGCTGGAGACCAGTGAGCTAACAGACCAGGACTTAGGTCTCTGGGGCCACTCTGAATTCAAAGCACAACCTTCCAAGTGATCACGAAGGAGGAGAAATGGGCAGCACTGGTTCACGTGAAAACCTTTTTGGTTTGCTAATGAGGCAGGACTGTGTCCTGTCCATACAAGGTTCTGCTGTCCTACTAAGCCACCTGCTGCCTGGCCCCCACGCAGTAAAACGGGCTGCTGAGTCCAACTTTGCTCTAGCACCCACTCGCCACCCTCCGTGGGTCGAGTGAATTAGGGCAGCACAGGTTTGTGGGAGCCCGGGAAGAAGCAGCAGACTGCTCCACCCATCACACTGACAGAGCACCACCTCTGCTGGAATTTAGAAGTGGCCGGACCTCTTAGGATGGCTTTTCATGGCTTGGTAAGCAATAACCTCTTGGCGTTTCAGCTTCTCTTTGGACAATGGTAGAATAGGTCTTCCTGGGGTGTCCAGAGACTACACAGTGGCTGCTACCAATCATTTGCAAACACTTAGTGAACTACAATGTCGAAGCCAACAGTCAAATGTCGTCCAATATAGAAATGACAATGCCCTTTCGGGAATGTCTAAGACAGCTACAGTGTACTCATATCCATTAAAAATAAATCTTAGAAAAAAGATTTTAATTTATTTTATGAGTGCTCTATCTGCATGCCATAAGAGGGCATCAGATCTCATTACAGATGGTTGTGAGCCACCATGTGGTTCCTGGGAATTGAACTCAGGATCTCTGGAAGAGCAGCCAGTGCTCTTAACTGCTGAGCCATCTCTCTAGCACCAAGAAGTCACTTCTTAATTAGACATCTTTTTTTTCCTCCCCCAAGTGTGGACATGTTAGAAATGGGTCCACGAGAGAGAGGGTAAAACTAATGGAACAGCCCCATTGACACAGGGCATCAGTGATTTCTCCTCCATGTGCTCCCCAGTGCTAACTCCACGGCCAAGGCCATGCTCAGAGCAGTCAGAAGATGAATTGAGGCTATCTCGAGGGCAGCTGGGCACTCGGAACTGTGTTGACACAGCCATGTACTTATGCCTCTTCATCTGCTGACCATGACACATCCATCTGTGCACGGTTCCTGAGGCCAGAGAGTCTCAGATCCCCTACAACTGGAGTTTCAGGTATTTGTGAACAGCCATGTGGGTCCTGGGAATTAAACCCAGGTCCTCTGCCAGAGCGACAAGTAAAAAGGAAAAAAGGGTTGGAGGTGGGAACTGACTATGGGGGCACAGGCCTTTATCCCAACACCTGGGACACAGCTATGTAGATCTCTGTGAGTTCGGGGCCAGCCAGGGCTACAGTATGAGACCCCATCTCAGAGAGAGAGAGAGAGAGAGAGAGAGAGAGAGAGAGAGAGAGAGAGAGAGAGAGTGTCCCAAGCCTTTTATCTACTTAAGTGTTTGGTTAATTTTTGTTGCTATCTGTGTGTTTTTAAAGACTGGGCTTTACCATGCAGCGCTGGCTAGTATGGAAACTATGTAGACCAGGCTGACCTCTAACTCAGGGAGGCAGATCCACCCATCTCAGCCTCCTCAGTACTGGGATTAAAGGTGAGGACCACCATGCCCACCAGAGTCCTTGACTCCAAAGCAGTATCCAGTCTAGGTTTTGGAACAACCCGAAGCTACAAGTGCCTTCCCCAAGGCTTCAGGTTTTCTGGGAGAAAGAAAACAGCCCTACAATGTTCTGAGGACACAGAGGAAACGCAGAAGCTACGAACTGGAACAGACGAAGGGAAAGCCGCGGCTTGAGGAATGCCAGGCTACAGAAAGGAGAACCAGAACTCCTCTGAGCTTAAATGAGGACTCGGAAGGCAGAAGGAACAAACCAGCAAAAACATGTGCTCTGCAGTGACACAACCCGTTCTGAGCAGTAGTCACCTTTGCCCAAAAGTGTCCCATTTATGAGTGAGCTGCAAGCAGTTAACACTTAGCTCATAAAGAGCTGCCCCAGAGGTCTCAGTTATACCACACCTTGACCTCACAGGTCAGCAACTCCAGCAAGGAATCAGTGTGGGGGAAAAAAATTAGACCCAAAATAGAGCTTAGAATGTATTAAGGGCCCCCTCTAGTGGCTATAGGGAAAATAGTTTGAGATTTGGAGAGCTGAAGGAGCATCTACACAAAGTGGAGGAGAGCACTGTTCTGTGAGAAGGCATAATGGGCTGTGTGGAAACTGCTCCAGCTAGTCTTGCCTTAGGTGGCACTGAACTTCGCACTAGACATTCATAGGTTCCATCACCGTAGTCCCAAATAATTTGGCTCTCAACCGATGATCTTCCAGCTCTTTCTTGCCATCTCTGAATTTTCAGTATTTAGAACTCTCATCATCACCACCGCCACCATGATGTGCTTGCTGTATACACAGCAGAAGGTGTCTGCTACCTTGGAGCTTAGTTACAGGAGTCACCTGGTGTGGGTTCTGGGAGCCAGTGAGCAAGCTCTCTTAACAGCTGAGCCATCAGCTTTAAAGGCTGAATGATTCCGGGTCTTGGTATTACTGCTTTTTGAAATGTGCCTGATAACCGGCTTGGAGATATCCAATTACACAGAACCCATCAACGATAACGTTCAAATGTTAATGTCTCTGGAAAACTCATACCACAGTGTGCCAACCTGACAGAGTAAATAGATCCACATTCTCTCCGCAAACCTAATCTCCATGCTGCCTCATACCCTGCACAGTTATTGGCTGACACAAGGCCTCTTACACCCAGGAGACACTCTGTCTCTAGGGAGACTGACGGCCACATGGCAGATTTATGGACAGCACTGGCACCTTCCTTGCAGAAGCCTGGCAACTGGGAGTAACTTGGTCCCCCTGAGACATGGGGAAGTGTGACCCAAGCGTTCCTAAGTTGGTGAGTTCTAAAAACAAAACAAAAAACAGCAGAAGGGACAAACTGAAGCCTACCATCTACACCCTTAAACCCTGTCTGTGTAACAGGCAGGGCCATGAGCAGTGTCAACGCCGTACGAATAGGGTTGTCTCTTTGTTCTTCAGATCTTGCCAGAGAAAGGACCCACGGCTTGGGTCTGGTTATCTAACTATGCTAATGTGTTCATTTGGGCTACCTGCCTGATCTGGGCTTCACATCTCATCTGCAAAATTAGGGGCTGGAGAGATGGCTCAGAGGTTAAGAGCACTGTCTGCTCTTCCAGAGGTCCTGAGTTCAATTCCCAGCAACCACATGGTGGCTCACAACCATCTATAATCAGGTCTGGTGCCCTCTTCTGGCCTGCAGGCATACATGCAGGCAGAAAGCTGTATGATGTATACATAATAAATCAATGTTTAAAAAAAAAGAAAAAAATTAGAATATTAAACTAAAGAAATGCATCTCTGGAACTAAATATATTCTAATTGCAAGGTTATTTTTAGCTTAATGTGCAAACACCAAAGCCGTATTTAAAGATGTGCTTTTGCAAAACCTGAGCTCTAGACAAATTGATGTTTCTTCTAGATATGTTCACCACTTCATCAAGATTTAATGTGACCAAAGCTATAACATTTCTAGGCAAGGCTGCCACTAAAACAGATTTTGTTGGTGTTAACTTCTCCAGGGTGAAATTAAAAGCACAGCAGAAGGGCTCCACCTCAGGACAGAGAGCAATGCTATCTATCCAATGAGGAAAACGAACCCTCAAGAAGGCACAGCCTACAGGCAGTGCCGTCTGTGAAGCCACCAGGTTGCCACTGTGGCCTGTAAGGACCACGGGCTGGGACAGTGAAGTCTCTTCCTAAAAAAATACCAACTAGCAGGCTCCTGTGAGCTGAATGAAGAACTAGTTCTTTCCAGAGTTGTTAGAAAAACCTTTAAACAATCAAGCACATATTTGAAAACACTTTTACTAATGCTTAATTTTAAAAAGGATCATATAAAAATCAGTTTTTGCCCCTTCCCACTTCTGAATTTGTACTTTTCAAAGATTATTTTTAAAAAATGTCTACACTTTTGAGTACACAAACCCTAACGAGCCTAATCTGTTATTTAAAAGGGAGAGCACAGCACTGAAGAGCTTTGCTTGCTCATTTCCACAGGCGGTCGTCACAAGTTCGATGGACATGCTGAGCCCCGGGCAGACCTATGATAAGTTACTGTGAAGGCCAAAGCAGAAGAATCACTTGAACTCAAGAACCTGAGAAAAGCTTATACTAGACATAAAGTCCAATTACTGCGGAATAGCTGAGGATGAGACCTCGGGCAAGGATCTTGGGCTCACTGTGTTTACACACACAAGACCCTGGTTCTAAAACGATTCCTTGGGCATCAACCCGCCACTCACTTCAGACTTTGGGGCTGTCACGATGGCTCAGTGGGTTAAGAGCACCGGCTGCTCTTCCACAAGTCAGTTTAATTCCCAGCAATCACATGGTGGCTCACAACCATCTATACCGGGATCTGATGCCCTCTTCCGGCTGCAGATGTATACGCAGACAGAGCACTCATACATAAAATAATAAAGAAATCTTAAATGAAATCAAGGAAGGTGCGTGAGAGCTCTGCAAGCCTGAGAGCTGAGCTTAATCCCTGCCTGTGGGTGTAAGGAGAGAGCTGACTCCACAAACTCGTCTGACCCACTGCGCGCGCGCACACACACACACAGACCCAAAGTGAACACAGCCCTTAAATTCAATGTATTTTAAAGTGGTTTTCAATGTGTCCAGGTTCTGTTAGTAGGTGAGTAGCTGCTAAGGCAAACTCTACCACAGACAGTGACTCCAAGACATTGGAGGTATCAGCAAGCAAAGGAAAGGGAAAGGGAAATGTGCTGGGAAGAATAAACAAGCTGTCCTTTTGCAAATAACATCACTTATGCAGAAACTCTCAAATATTCTACCAAGGGAGTCATATGATGCAAGTTTCCTAAGATCTCGAGACCAGCAGTGTAGCTGCAGGGAGCCATCCACTGAAGAATCACAGTACAAAGGGATAAAACCCAGGTTTGAATCTCGGAGAAACAACAATCTTGATGATTGGTGATAAGCCATGTTAGGAGTGTACACTGCTTGTATAGTGGCACTTCCTGTCTGAGGATTACTATTGACCCTGGAAAGCCATCACATAAATCCAAGTCGAGGGACACTCAGTATTGAAAAGTACTCTTCAAAACTGTGAAGGTTGCCACGTATGGTGGCACACATCTTTACCCTGCAGCCCTCAAGACTCAAGGCAGAGGCAGGTGGATCTCTGTGAGTCTGAGGCTAGCCTGGTTTATATGAGTTCCAGGTTTGCAAGAGGCACACAGTGAGACCAACCGACCACCACCCATCCATACACCTACCTGTCTAGTTATAAGAAACAAGAGGACAGAGAGAGGACACCCTGTAGTAACGTATGTGGACTCTGAGACAACATAAAGGGCAGTACTGGGTAATACTAGCAAAATCTGCAGTTTTAACTGATGGTTACAGTCTATTAGGTGACCAACACATCAGGAACCACTGAGGTCTAAACCCTGTCTCTCCCCAGATTCACAGGTTCAACTGTAACTAAATAAAGGTTGTGTCTTTACAGAGGTCATAAATTAGTATGAGGCGTTAAGTCCCATTATTGGTATTGTTACTGGAGAAGGAAATTCAGACAGTTGTTTTTAAATGTCCTACTTCAAAAGACACTATATTAAAGTTTAAACACACACACACACACACACACACACACACACACACACCAAGGTAGGACAGATATGTACCAGAACATACCTTTTAAAGGACTTGTAGGGGGATCAGGAGAGGGAATTAAGTAAACCTAATTTGAAAAACATTTTTAAAAAGCCATCTTAAAATCTGACAAGGGCTGGAGAGATGGCTCAGTGGTTTAGAGCACTGGCTGCTGCTCTTCCAGAGGTCCAGCAACCACATGGTGGCTCACAACTATCTGTGATGGGGTTGATGCCCTCTTCTGGTGTGTCTGAGGACAGCTGCAGTGTCCTCATATACAGTATCTTTAATAACCTGACAAGAATAGGCTGGAGAGATGGTTTGGGGGTGAAGGCACCTGCCACCAAACCTGAGGACTTAGATTCATCCCTGGAACCCACATGGAAGGAGAGAACTCCCACCCCCACACACAACGTAGAGAGAACATACGCACACAACACACACATAAAATAGTAAAATTTAGGAACTCTTCAAGAATTCAAATAAAATTCAAAAGATTTGAACAAGTTTCAGCAGAGACATATACAAATGAGTGACAAACACAAAAGTTCATAAAAAAGTTGCTAACATCACTGGTCCTCAGAAAAATGCAGATTAAAACCTTTACTGAGACTTTCACACTCACATAAAGAAAAGGGGGTGTACAGCAAGTGTCTGTGAAGATGGACTCTCTTAGGCAAAGCCTGACGGCCCTCAATGTTGAAATTAGTTAGTCTGTGACAAACACCAGCACTCCTAGACAGTCAGGAGAAACAAGTTCACACACACACACACACACACACACACACACACACACACACACACACACACACGGCCAGCACTTCTAGGCAGTCAGGAGACACACACACACACACACACCCCGGCAGCATTATCTACAGAAGCGAAAGGTAGGACCACGGATAAGCAAGCCTCGCTCGGTGCATATCCCCAGCAGGACAGTCTGCAATGGGAAACAATACAGGACTGACCCATTACCTGAGGGGCAAACCTCGCCAACACTGTGCTGTGAGAGCCACGGTGTCCGTATGATCCACACGAACTGACCACACTGTGAAGCCATTGTGGTCACCAGAGGCTGAGAGGAGTGAGTCCATTCATACCTACAGTTCTAAAACTATGAAAATGACTGTGCAATCCTCGGTGCACTAACATGATGGACTGCACACGGGCACACATGGTGAATTTTATGGTGTGTGAATGGCAAAGCCAGTTAAAGACAAAGGCCCCCAAAGACCTCACGGTGAACGTGGCCTCAGCAATACAAGTTTACTTTTTTGTGGTCCTAGAACTGAACAGGGCTCAGCCGTGCAAGGCACGGGCTCTCGGAGCTGCCTCCCCAGCCAGTATAAAAATGTCTCTCTCCAGAAACTGCCCTGACTCAGCAGCAAGGAAACTGCATGGCTCACTTATTTGTGGCATCAGCATCTGAATCCCACTTAAAACTGCTTTCCCAAACCCATGACTCTGGTGAAAGTGGAGTCACATTAACTTTAGTGCTGAGGGGGACTGCAGAGACGGCTCAGGGGTAGCAGCACTGGTAGCTCTGAGTGGTCCTGTGTTGGCTCACAAATGTCTATAACCCCCCTGAGACTCAGTACCCTATTCTGGTGCATGGATGTACACACAGACAAAAATGCCCAAAGGCCTTATCATGCTGCATAACAGCAGGGCTAGCAGTCCTCAAGACTGCACCACCCAAGGAACTTCTAAACAAGGTGGCTGGGACAGCATTCCCTCAGGATTGACTGGACTAGCCCAAAACACTTAGCACTGTGACACTTGGAAAATTCAAAACAGATTTGAAAACCCAGTGATGTAATGAACAGAATATGGAACTGTACTTTTAGTCCTCTATTAATCGAAAGCAACGTGTTCTTATGCAAAATATTTATTGAATGTTTCTAACAATTACAAAGACAAAAGGCCACATTTACACTAAGTTAGTCACAAACCAATTATTTAATAGAAGCTATAAAATAATTGGGAATATTTAGAATCTCAAAAGATTTAAAATAGGAGGACACTTACAAAAAGTCGTGTAGGAAATAAAATTCCTCGACTATACGTAGAAATGTAACATTACAGGGGAGCTTATAAAATACAAAGACAAGTATAAAAGGACTGTGTATTCTAAATCCAAAAACTCAGTAATAACCAATTATTATTTTTAAAATTTACAGTTCCCAGGTACGGACCACATTACTATACACATCTTCCAAGACGGCAGGCGTTATCTTTCAGTTAACCATGCGTGGTATCGTCTTCTACAAAGTCTTTGGCCATCTCTGCTGTGATCACGTCGATGTGACTAACCTGAAGAACAGTCAGTGCGAAAGGCTGTTACGTCTCAAAGAAACACACACGTGAGAGCCTGCACCGCACAGGGTGGCATCTAACATACACAGCCTACGGCCTGTACAACCTTGAATCTTACACACCGCGTCCAGTGGCTCTGAAGCGCCGACTGTTAGGCTTCACAGCCCTGTCTGTTGAGTGTGGAAGGGGAAAACGCCTGATCCCAGCACGGCAGAGGCAGAGGCAGGGGCAGGGGCAGGGTTGCCCACCTGGGCAGCCTGAGCTACGGTGACTTGTTTGGGGGCTGCTGAGGACCAAACCCAAGGCCTTATGATCGCTAGACCAGCAGTCACCACCCACAGCGTTTCCTCTTAATGAAAATCAAGGTAACAAATGGGTGAAAGTTAAGTTTTCCATTTTTGAGGCAGACATCATTTAAATAACAACTTTCTAAGTTTTCTTTCTCTAATATAACAAAATCAAAATAAACATCAACCTAAAACCAAGTAAAATTACCTTATTTCTGAACTTTACACCGTAGAATTTATCAGCAGACTCAAGCAGTTCAGGCCTAAAAGTGGTAGTGATAAACTGGGCGTGTACAGCTAGTTCCATAATCATATCTGTGAAAACAAAGTAACTAATAAACCTCTTATCACACCTGAGAATTTAACAACTAATTATTTTCTGTCTACAATTCAAATCTGTCAAAGCCGCCCATGATTTTTATTGTCTACAAACTATCCAGTAGACTTTCAAAGCACAGACTGCGTGCCACATTCTTATCACTATAAGCAGACCTCTAGCCTAGTGGTGGTACTGGGGGAGCAGGAGGATCAGAGGTTGTTCTAGGCCACGCTACACGACACCGCCTCACACCACAACAACACAACCCTGAAATAGGAGACTTTTAGCACTGACATGGTAGAGCCACATATTTCTTGTACACACAAAATTAATGCTAGCTATCTTCCTAACGTCACTCCCTCCAAAAGCTTTCAACCTGTAAGATCAGACTTAGTATCTTAAATAAAAGATTGGGTGTTTCTGTACAAATGTTTTGCCTGCAGATATACATGTGTGCCCGTACCCTCCCTCAGTCAGTCAGAGAAGGGGTTGGAATTATGGACAGCCATGACCACACCGTATGGTTGCTTGAAGCCAAACCTATGTTCTCCTGCAAGAGCAGGCAACGATCTTAACTGCTAAGTCACCTCCAACCCCACAGCACTACTAACACTGAAAAGACAGTCAAGTTTTAAGGCTCTTGTATGAAAATTTAATGGAAAATTTAATTACTATCTGTCAAAAGTAAACTCTGAAAACAGTCTAATACCAAACTATTAAAACTATTCTGAGAAAGGATATTGAATATATACTGTACTCGCATTAACGAATGACTAAGGGCTAAGCGACATCATCATCAAGACATCTCAAGGAGACAGGGCTCAGTGCATCCCAGACTGGCCATCAACTGATCACCTTCTGAATGCTAAGAACACAGACAAGGGCGACCTTGCCCAGGTTATGCAGTCAAGCCCATGGCTCTGTGTGTACGCGTGTGTAGGTCAGATAACTTATGGGAATTAGTTTTCTTCCACTCCGTGGGACTAAGGGACTGGAGTAAGGTTCCCAGGCTTAGTGGCAAAGAACTTTTATCAACTGAGCTGTCTTGGTGGCCTCCCATCTCACTGAACCTGAAGCCCCTGGTTTGGGTTCGACTGGCTGGCCTTTGGGTTCCCAGGATCGTGTCTCCATGTGCTACCTGTTCACATGGTAGGCACTTTAGTCCCCATCTCCCCAGCCCACAGTTAAGTCCTCACTGAGTAGAAATTAGAACTGTACCTGACACAGCTTTTCTGTGCTGAGCATCCAAAGCTTGGTCGATCTCATCAAACAGGTAGAAAGGAGCAG